>NW_015659980.1:140039-153353 GCF_001515625.1 Sinocyclocheilus rhinocerous | reverse complement strand
GTGCATATGGTCCCGGGCAGTTTGGGGGCATGAATAGAGCGAATAGAGCCCTGCACGGCCCTTGTCCAACAGCTTTATGAGAATTCTCTGCCCGAGTCCGCGTGACTTTTGTGACTTTTCTCTCTCTCTCTTGCAGCGGCAGACAGTGAGTTGAGCATTATGTTTGATCAATTTAGCCTTCTCAAACCAACACGACTTGTCTAAAATAAACAGACATAAAACACTTCATGCATTTCACAGTATTAATTTAAATATTTAACCAAGATAAATGAGCACTGTTAGGTGCATATCCAATCGTTTGTGCGGAGAGTGGAAGCTAAAGCGCGCTCTGCAGGACATGGAGGCGCCAGCGCGACCACTTATTACATATTACACTTATAAAATTACATATTGTGCCTTTAACCAATAGTTCTGAGAGGAAATCTGCAAATTCTTTTAGCAAATCTATATACAGCCCTGGCGGTCTATACACAGTAGCCAGAGCAAGAGATAGGAGAGATTTCTTTTGTTTATCTGACAGTGTAACATTCAGCAGAAGTATTTCAAATGAGTTAAACCTGTATCCTGTTTTCTGAGTAACATTGAGAATATCACTATATATTGTTGCAACACCGCCGCCACGACCAATCTGACGGGGCTCATGCTTATAACAGTAGCTGGTTGTAGTAGCCTCATTTAGACCAATATAGTCATTTGGTTTGAGCCAGGTTTCAGTCAAGCAGAGTACATCAAAACTATTCTCTGTGATCATTTCATTTACAATAACTGCTTTGGGTGCAAGTGATCTAATGTTTAAGAGCCCAAGCTTTAAAAATGGTTTTGTTCATTTATTTAATGAACGGTTTAATCACAATCAGGTTTTTTCTAGATCCTGCATTAAATTTATATTTTGACCTCACTAATCAGGGAACAGACACAGTCTTTATAGATTGGACAACGCAAGTACTTCTATCATTTACGTGGGTAGAACAAAAGCCATCATAGCAGTTATTTGAGCTTTGACTTACTAGTCATATAGAGCGTAGCGTCCTAGAGATGTTGTCCGACAGGAGTTCCACTCCGACTCTGCTGGGGTGCAGGCCATCAGCGCGAAAAAGCCTAGGTTGCTCCCAGAAAAAATTCTAATTGTGTTCTGACCAACTGAGGAAAAAAGCATTACAATAAATCACACTACGAAAGGTGATTTAATCTAAATGAGCTAATATCACATCAAATCGTGCAAATTATTATTATTGTTATATTTTATAATATTCTCTATATATAATATTCTCAAATTGTTAACAACATCAGCATTGCGTGACTATGAGTATAGTGTGTATAAACGAGTAGATTTCAATTTCTGTACAGTCTAATCTCTAATTGTCATACCACTCGAATTTCATAATAAGAAATTCTTTTAACCCAAAAAACAAATTATGCTCCCTTCAAACTGGTTGTCTTTAAAATACAAATCTTGTGTAATCCCAGGCTATCTGTAATCAGAAGCGCCACCTGCAGGATCCTCACATGCGATAGCCTAGTAGTCGGGACAACTTCTTTATGTTTACAGAAGTGACGTAATGATGCAGCGGCAGGCTCGAATTTCCAGCGAAAACCTACCAGTGCCACTCAAATTAGAAAACATTATTATAAGGTGACCGTTGTGAATCGGGCTAAAGTAAGGCAAGAGTTTCGAACACTGGCTGGTGATGTACTTGCTCAAATGTTGATTTTGGAAAATTTGTAACCAAAAAAAGTTACGGACTGCAGCTTTAACAAAGAGCAGTTTCTGTTCTTTACACCATGACAATAACCATTTGTTTAAAGTAGACAGTCTACTGAACCTTTCGTGTCCTTGTCGATACGTGGGAAGCGGTTCTGACACAACGATTCTCATCGCGGGCGATGTGCTGCGTACCGTCTCGATCAGGCTCCTGAAGTCCCTTTTCAGAGTCTCTGTCTGCCACAGCTTGGTGCCATTCATGCCCATGTGCAGCACGACAGCGCCGATGCTCTTGTCACCCTTCAGGATTGCGGGTATCTGCACAGAAACATCAGGAACACGAGCACCCGGAAAACAGTGAGTGTGCACTTTACCTTTAGTTAGAGCAGCACGGACATGCCGGACGATGCTCGGACATGCCGGAGTCTCCGATGATCATGGCGTTGCGTTCCATCTTGCGGAGGGGAGCGAAGTGGTTCCGGGTTGAGATCTCGAAGACCGGAGGCGGCGGAAGGGGAGAGGTCCTTACCCGGGGCCTGGCTCTCGTCTTCCGCTGCTGGTGCACCCAGGGTCCGTGGTGTCCCGGCGCTGGAGAGTGAAGGAGACCTGGGAAGATCGTGTCCTGGGTGCATAGGGCCTGTGCAAAGAAACACACGGAGTAGAGGTGGTGGGAGTGTTAGCAGCGCGCTGTATACTTACCCCAGACTTGTGAGCGTCAGCCACGGCTCTTCGCTCTCGCAGCTGGGCCTGCTTCTCCACCAGGTTGCAGATCTGCTTCTCCACGGCCTCCAGCGTGTCCTCACCTGCACTCAAAGGTAGACACAAATCCGCCATTTAAAGCAAATAACTGTAAGTAAAACAATGGAGTGTAAGCAATGTAAGCAAGATTAGCGGCAGCCGCTCTAGCGATGCTAACGGGCTATAAGCTAGTAGCGGACTCAGCAAATCGAAGGTGCTCCGATTGTTTTTGTTGTAGAATACAATGGCGGATATATTCACACGTTATAGAAATGAAAATGATAGTGTATAAAATTGATTTTAAGATTGAAAAATAGACGGTAAAGAATTAACTTGATGGAGCTTCATTTCAAAACACACAGCAGCAACAAACAGGAAGTGACGTTATCAGCACTCCTCCCATATATAATGTAATGGGCTGAAAAATGTACAATGACCATTTTAAATACAATGTACCATTATCCACCACACTTTACATCAAGTACATACAAATACTCACCATGTTGCTTGAATACATGGCCATCACTTTTTTTTTACAAAAGAGTTGGAGAGAAAACATTGCTGATACTGCTACTATGTATCACTTGTACTAGATATTATTATTATAATTATTTTATGTGTGTGTGTGGCTTAGGAAAGGTGGCACCCTAGCGCTCTGTACAGGCCAGCCTCCACTGATTTTCACCTGCATTAGACAAACAGTGCTCACTGCAAAACCAAATGACATCCAGCTCCCCCTCTCTGGACATAATGGGTGGAGTTTAACCTAGTTCAGCTCCATCTCTATTGACCTAATAGGTGAGCTATATTTAGCTAAAGGGTTAGGGTGTGGTTGGGCCGTCTAGCTCCACTATTACGTCCAGCGAGGGGGAGCTGGTCATCAAGTTTCACCCATTGACTCTGCAGTGAGTAGGGCTGGGTATCGAGTTATATACTTTTTAGGCACCGACCAAATTGCCTCGATGCCATCGAGTATCGAAAAACGTCTCGTCGTTCGGTACCAAATTTCGATACCTAAGGGGTTAATCTCATCAGCGTCAGTGAGCCAATAAGCCTGCAGCACTAGCCGGTGTGTTCGACTAGAAGAGGTGCGGCGCAGATCGATCATCCGCGAGAGCGATTCGAAAGCGCACGGAGCAGTCTGCTCTCTTTAGCTCTCGTGATACTGTAATACACCGATCGGTCTGCACAGTCGGTCCGCGTCAAGTCGAACACACCTACTAGTTTACACCGGTTACACTCAGTGTGGCGCACACGTAAAGCTGTAGTGTGAATGCGTCCCAGCCCCCATAGATGTAAGGCTACATTTACACTGGTGCGTTTATGTTTTAAAATGAAAAGGATCCTCGTCATATGTCTAATGTGTGTTTTGGCCATGTAATGTTGCTGAAATTAAATATGTTATTACCTCATGGAATAACATATTTCCTGCTTATGTTCTCTCATGGAAGAGAGAACATAAGCAGACAGCGCTGGAAGCTGCTAATGCTCATCAGTAAATCAGTGGAAAATAAATAGAAATCATGATTCTGTCTGAGCTATGCGTTTTAAAACGAACACTAACTAGTGTAAATGTAGCCTAACAGATGTTAGCCTAACTTTTGCGTGGGAACGCAAATATCTTTGCGAGAGAACGCAAAAGTTTTGCGAGGGAACGCAAAGTTTCTCGAGGGAACGCAAAAGTTTTGCGAGAGAACGCAAAAAATCGTACAAATATTTTTTCCTCCCACCCCGAATTTTTTCACTCAATCAGATTTTTTTCCACCACCATGTCCCTTTAGGGGCTCCGTAATTATGACATGACACTGCACATTATTTTCTATAGTCATGATTTTTTCTTTTTTTTTTCCACATAAAATTGTCTGTTCACACGGGACTAACATATACTTTAACGTCATTTTTTAATACAGAAGCCCTAAGAGGCCATGGTCAGTGTGTGTGTGTGTGTGTGTGTGTGTGTGTCTGTGAGCATATTCTCCATATTGGATGTGTTTTACCATCAGCCATACATCCAGTTTGGCCTAGACCCTAAAATATACCACCTTAAATGCCTTCATGTGCTTGAACCCCGGTCATTGCTGCTTGCAGCTATATTTTTTCTTGTTTTCGCATAATCATGTTTTAATTTTCTCATGACCTTGACATAAGTTGTTTTCTCATGATTTTGACATTACAAAAGTTATTTTCTCGTTATCACTACTGAATTTTTTTGTGTTCTTGACATAACAAAAGATGTTTTCTCATGGTGTCCGACTCGTTATCCGACAGCAGCACTGTAGACTAACCAAATAAAGTAATAATATACACAAATATCATTGTTACTGCTGTTTCTGAATAAATAAAGCATGATGTCATCAATTCACAAGTCAATCAATTCACAATTATTATTTTTTTGTCTGTTTTGATCAGAAGCTGTCCTACATGGTAACGGTCAGATAGTCTCTCCTACATGATGAATAAAATTAACAAACAAATTATATAATAACATTTTATTTCTAAAGGATGAGGAAAATAAAGTGGGTTGATTCCATAGAGCTCTTTGGATTTTAAATAGTTATCTGCTGCATCCTTCTGAAGGCACTTTGCCTGCGCTTGTGTTGTTAGACCATTTAAACAATTACACAAATATGTTTAGTGTACTGCCTCTGAAATATATCAGCAGTGATTGCTGATATATGGCAAAAATGAACAACAAAAAACACATAGTTTATCTGTTGATCAGATGAGCCTGAAAATTGCGCATCTGTAATAATTATTTTAATAAATAAAATGATAATCTGTATTTGAAAACCGAGTGTTTATTTGAGTATAAAAACAATAAAATGTTTTAATGTATTTAAAAAAAAAAAGACAAATGTAATTATTATTGGTCAGTGTGCTATTTAATGTAAATATACACAATTATGTATATTATATACTATTGTTTTTAAATTATATTGAATTGAAAATACACAACTGTACATATAGGGTAAGTGTACCATTAAGCCCATGACACTTTAATAAAAGTGTCAAATTAATAAAAGACAATATCATATTTTATCATTATCATTATTTTAACCAATCCAGTGATTTGTTACTTCCCTGATGTTTTTTTATTGCATATCAATCACATTTGGTAATGTTGAGTTAGCACCCATGTGCATGCTGTCTCAGGGGACCTCACACAAAGACACCCAAAAACTTTGGTGTTTTGGGACTCTTCAGAAATCAACACATTTCTGCAGTTTCTTTAAGTACATTGATATTATGCAAAATAAGAGATAAATGTATTGTTTTGTGTATGAACAAATAGTACTTCATCATTTTATATCATTTTCCTTTAAATGGAAAGATGAGTTTTATTGACTTGCACACAAAGCTAATCTCAAGGTCAAACCATTAGCCTTACTGAAAGATAGACTGCCGACCAATTAAGCATGTGAACTACAAACACTAAATGTTTTGTGATTTATTTTACATTAATTTACAAATAAATACATCATAAATTGTTTTGTAGAGCAGATTATTTTCATAAATTAACTTTTTAAAAGATGGATTTAAATGCTACAGTGCCACAAATCATATGCAAACTACAAGCTAACCTTGAATGAAAAAAACTACATTTGTGGACACAATGTAAAAAAACTATGATGCTTAGTCCACAGTATATTTAAGCTCCATGCATGTCTTTGTAAACATATCTTACATTTTTAAAGGAAAACATTGTAATTTTTTCACCATTATTCATTGTGGAACCATTTAAGCTCACCTTATTTGTTTCAATGGGGAATCCATCTAATTACAAATTTTGATCAGTTTTCTGAGTGAAAGTGTTTAATGATAACAGTTCTTGTTGTATGCTTTTACTAGGGATGTAACGATTACCGTTTTGACGATAAATTGTGATAAAATACCCCACGGTTAGTAATACCGTTTCATATTTTAATTATCACTATAACTGTATTCGATTACTGCGATTTGAACAACTGAGGATAAATAAATACTGTCCAGCACAGGGCTCCTGAGTGCGACCATTTTTTCTGCCTTGCGACTAAATTTTGTGTGCGGTCACACTGGCGCGACCACCGCATTGTTTAACTCATAAGCGCTGCATTTCTGTTGCATGTGAGAAACATCAAACGGCAAACGAAACTGAAAGCATAACGAAACCGCACTACTCGTTTGAACTGTGCAGTGCTTATAGAGTGTAGAGCCTGGTTTATACTCGCCGCATCAGGAGCGCGAAGCTGTGTGCAGCAAAAATGACGCGAATATTGAGGAAACCATGGATGGGTTTCATGTTAAAGTAAAGTAAAAGACCGCTTCTTAAACCAAAGGTGAACATGTTGGTATTCTTGTGGGGGGGAAAAAACATGCTAGCACTCACCGACAGCCAGTTTAGTTTTACTTTTCTTTTTGTTTTCATTTTGAAAAGCTTGTTATCTTTGCTGTTTACCTCACGTTATGCTATGTTTTGTACAAAATAAAAGCCTTTCAAAACAAACTCCCTGATTAAACATTAAAGTACACTAGTGCGATAAACAGTGCAAATTTTCATCCGTTTTTATTTAATATTGTGAAAATTATTCATAAATAATGCTTTTTTCACTCAAAAAATTAGGTGCCTACTCTCAGATAAATGAGGTCTACAATTAATCAGATGCAACTATAAATACAAAACCAGTCCTAAATGAAAGAAAAGAAGTTGACAAAAAGATTGAATCCAATCTTTGGTGATAATATAACCTAATGAGTGATTTATAAGCAATTTTTGAGGCCGGGTCCTTTTTGCCTGGGAACACCACAAGTGTGACTTTGTGCCATTTTGTACAAAATAAAAGCATTTAAAAGCAAACTCCCTGATTAAACATTAAAGCACACTATTGTGATAAACAGTGCAAATTTTCTTCAGTTTTTATTTAATATTGTGAAAATTATTCATAAATAATGCTTTTTTCACTCAAAAAATTAGGTGCCTACTTTCAGATAAATGAGGCCTACGATTAATTAGAAGCAAATATAAATACAAAACCAGTCCTAAATGAAAGAAAATAAGTTGACAAAAAGATTGAATCCAATCTTTGGTGATAATATAGCATAATGAGTTATTTATAAGCAATTTTTTGAGGCCGGGTCATTTTTGCCCTGGAACACCACAAGTGTGACTTTGTGCCATTTTGTACAAAATAAAAGCATTTAAAAGCAAACTCCCTGATTAAACATTAAAGTACACTAGTGTGATAAACAGTACAAATTTTCATGTTTTTATTTAATATTGTGAAAATTATTCATAAATAATGCTTTTTTCACTCAAAAAATTAGGTGACTACTTTCAGATAGATGAGGCCTACGATTAATCAGAAGCAAATATAAATACAAAACCAGTCCTAAATGAAAGAAAAGAAGTTGACAAAAAGATTGAATCCAATATTTGGTGATAATATAGCATAATGAGTGATTTATAAGCAATTTTTTGAGGGAGTGCCTTTTTTGCTCTGTAACCTCGTAAGTGTGAAAGGGTTCTGAACACAACACAAGGGTTAATATACAACTATATTTAGATAGGCCTACAAATTACACACTGTGTAGCACCTTAATAGATGTCTGCTAATGTGTATCGTTTGTTTTCAGCAAGAAAATGACAAAAACACAGAAAAAAACCTGTCCAAAAATTGCAGAGGCATGTTTATTGCCTTTACCATGAGAACACAGTAACAAAAAAACCTGTCTATGCTAGCAAAACAGTTTGGAGTGGACAGAAAGTCTTTGAGGGAGAGAGTGAAGGCCAAGATCATAGTTGATTCTCATCAGGGATGGGAGGCCTTCCTCAGTTCAGTGGTAGAGTGATTTCAGAGTGTCTTCAGGTAGACTGTAAACAAGAACCTAGATTGTTATATAGGCTAAGTGTAAAATGAAAGAAGGAAAAATGTGAGGTTGTATTAAGTATTAAGCCCATGCCAGATTTTTGACTTTATTTATAAAATATCTTAATTTTATATTCTAAAATGTACATCAACTAATTAATACATTTTCAAATGAGAGATAAATCTTGCATTAACAAATAATTTTTCTTATAAACCATGTCAATATCTAAAAACACCTAAATATAGCCATTAATTTCAAACCTTATACATTAAATTCAAAACATACACAAATGTGCACATACAGTGCATACATTCAAAACCTACAGTAATGTGTACATAAGGTACAAATAATAAATTCAAGACCTACACAAATGTGTACACAGAGCACATACATTTTTATAATTCAAGAAATAAACATATCCTTATTAAATTGGCCACACTGTGTTGTAAACACCTTAAAACATCTGTTGGGTGCTGGACTTACTGATGATCAGTAACATTAAAACGTTTTTAAGGTGGCGGCAACGTGTTGAAGAAACTCCCCCTGAAATATTAAAGACCGTAAAGGCCGGGACAACGCTGAACGAGCAATCAGACAGGTAACAATACACAGGCACGCAGCAATGAACACACGGATCCATGAACCGTGACAGTACCCCTCCCCCTAGGAGCGCCTCCTGGCGCTCCCAGAGGAACCTACCTGTCGATTGTAATCATCGATAAGCGAATGATCCAATATGTGATCTGTCAAAAATGCGGGACAATGCATCAGGTTTAATGTTCTTAGAACCTGGACGATAAGAAATTGAAAAATGAAAGCGACCGAAAAACAAGGCCCCACCGAGCCTGCCTAGAATTTAACCTTTTAGCAGAACTGATGTACTCCAGGTTCTTATGGTCGGTCCAGACTATAAAAGGTTCCTCCGAACCCTCCAACCAATGATGCCATTCGTCCAAAGCCAGCTTGACTGCCAGCAACTCTCTATTACCAATGTCATAATTACATTCGGCAGGAGACAAACGATTAGAAAAATACGCGCATGGATGCACCTTACCGTCCGCGGAAGAACACTGGGAAGAACCGCACCAACCCCCACCTCTGACGCGTCGACCTCCACCACAAACTGACGAGATGGATCAGGGGCCACCAGAACGATGAGAAAAATACGCGCATGGGTGCACCTTACCGTCCGCGGAAGAACGCTGGGAAAGAACCGCACCAACCCCCACCTCTGATGCGTCGACCTCCACCACAAACTGACGAGAAGGATCAGGGGCCACCAGAATGGGAGCTGAAACAAAGCAGCCCTTTAGTCTTGAAAATGCAGCTTCCGCCACACCTGACCACCTGAATGTCGTTTTGGTGGAGGTCAAGGCAGTCAAAGGGGCGGCTAGTTGACTGTAATTGCGAATGAAACGCCGGTAAAAATTGGCAAAGCCCAGAAACCTCTGCAGGGCCTTGCGGGAATCCGGGGTTGGCCAATCTACCACAGCCTGCACCTTGTCGGGATCCATGCGCACTCCCTCGGACGACACGATGTACCCTAGGAAAGGAACAGATTGTGCATGAAAAACGCATTTCTCCGCCTTGACAAAAAGCCCATTCTCTAGCAGCCTCTGAAGCACTGACTTGACGTGCTGAACATGTTCCTGGAGAGAACGAGAAAAAATCAATATGTCATCCAGGTAGACATATATGAACTGATCGACCATGTCTCTCAGCACGTCATTTACCAGTGCTTGGAAAACCGCGGGAGCATTAGAGAGCCCAAACGGCATAACAAGATACTCAAAATGCCCCCTGGAGGTATTAAAAGCGGTCTTCCATTCATCCCCCTCCCTTATGCGAACCAAATTATAGGCATTGCGAAGATCCAACTTTGTGAAAAAGGAAGCTCCCTGCAGACTCTCGAAGGCTGAAGACATCAACGGCAAAGGATAGGTATTCTTCACCGTGATGCTGTTCAGCCCTCGATAGTCAATACAAGGACGAAGGGAACCATCTTTCTTTTCCACAAAGAAAAACCCCGCGCCAGCAGGAGAAGAAGAGGGACGGATGATCTTGGCTGCCAGAGAATCAGAAATATATTTCTCCATGGCCTCCCTTTCCGGAGCGGAAAGTGAGTATAATCTGCCCTTAGGCGGAGACGTACCTGACAATAACTCTATCGCACAATCATAAGGACGATGCGGAGGAAGAGAAGCAGCCCGAGACTTACTGAACACTCCCTTCAGGTCAAGATACTCAGCAGGCACGTTTGACAGATCCACATGTTCATCCTGAAACACAGAACAAGACACAGAAGAACAAGCAGACAACAAACATGACGCATGACAATATTCACTCCAGGATGAGACTGTGTTCTGACGCCAGTTTATATTGGGGTTGTGTAATGATAGCCAGGGGTGACCCAAGACCACCGGAGCCAAAGGGGAGTCGGTGATAAGGAAGGAAATGTTCTCCGTGTGGTTGCCTGATGGGTGACAGGTGAGAGAGACTGACCGCAGAGAGCACTGACAGAGATGGGTGAGTCGAGTGGAATCATAGGAATTCCCAGTTTGTGCACTGTCTTGCGATCCAGGAAATTTCCCTCTGAACCAGAGTCAATGAGGGCTTTACACGTGAATGTGTCCCGATCTATAAGTAGTTGAACTGGGAGAAGTGTTACATAAGAGGAGGTCTTCTCCACAGCGACCCCCCCCGCCAGTAACCTCCTATCTACTGACGGGCTTTGGCTTTTACCCGCAGCACCACAGTACAAACATAGGCCCAAGTTTCTGCGTCTCTCCTTCTCCTCCCGCGAAAGACGGGCTCTGCTCACCTGCATAGGCTCAGGATCGGAGAGGTAATCGGAGGAAACCCTCGTCGAAGCGGTGAATTGATCGCCACTCTTACCCGCCGACATCTGTAGAGCTCGCTCGTCACGCCGTCGCAGTCTATTGTCGACTCGAATAGCCAGATCGATCAACCCGTCAAGTGAGGTGGGTAGTTCTAATGTGTAGATTTCATTGGTGATACGATCGGCCAGTCCATGCCTAAAAATGTCCCACTGCGCTTCCTGATTCCACTTACACTCTGCCACCAAAGTGTGAAACTCAATCGAGTAATCAGTGACAGAGCGATTTCCCTGGCGTAACTCAGCCAACTCCCGCGCCACCTCCCTGCCGGATGCCGCCCGATCAAAAACTTTCCTGAGTTCATCCGAAAAGGACTGGCATGACGAACAACAATGATGCTTTTGCTCCCACACCGCTGTTCCCCAGAGCTCTGCACGTCCAGTCAGCAGCGTAATTACAAACGCCACCTTGGACTCCTCTGTGGGAAAAGACAAAGGCTGGAGAGCAATATGAAGAGAACAGGTCGCCAGAAATGATCGACACAACAGGGGCTCACCGGAGTAGACTGTTGGAGGCGGGAGGCGGGGCTCAGCCCACCGGCTGGGGAACTCCACAGGTGAGGCCGCTGAGGAATCGTGCGCAGTGGGCCGTTGGCCCGCTTCAGACCTTAGCTGACGAAATTGGGTGGTTAAATCCGAGACTTGCGTTATCAGAGTCTGTACCGCTCGACCAGTAGCCAGGATCTGCTGTTCCTGCTGCTCCATGCGAGCACTGCTGCCGGATTGAACGTCTCTTATCTCCGCGACACTTGCTGGATCCATAAGACAGGACGGAACGAGCGGCAGGTGCAGCCGCGCTGATTAGCTCGTCAGCACCGCGGTTGCCGGGGCAATGCTGAACGAGCAATCAGACAGGTAACAATACACAGGCACGCAGCAATGAACACACGGATCTATGAACCGTGACATGTATGGGATGACTAATCAAAGTAATTAACAAAACGAGGACAGGAACATGACCAAATAAGGGAACAGAAACAGGGGCAAAACATGACACAGACAGTCCATGATCCTGACAGCAGGGGAGCCAGTTTATTACCATTAACAAACAAAAGTTTCAAACAAATTGTTTCTATTAATTGCCTATTAAATGGAGGGTCCACTGTTATAGACTTTAAATATAAACACACTTAATATAAATGCAAAAATTGTCATAGCATTTTCTGCCAAAATCTCATAATTACAGTTATGTTGTTATAACATCAGTAGGCGCGTTTCCATTACAGATTTGCGCTAAACTTTGGCGATATTTTATAAATGTCGATAAAAAAGTATTGCGATATGACGGCGTTTCCATTAACCAATGTTATGCGACTAAAACGTAACCTTTTGCCTCTCGCGATAAGTCATGGCAACGGATTTTGGCGGGATTTTGGCTATATTTATTCAAAGGAGACGATGAGTTCTTCTGTGTCATCATGTTCTATTAGTTCTACAGCTTCAGTTTCTGAACTTTCACGCTTAGTAACACATACAGCTGTGTCCTCGCCACAGTGCAACAGTGAAAAGAGACCCCCCCTCAAACGCGGTCCGAACATTATTTAAACGACACCGGTATTGCGGTATTTTAAAAATTCATATCATAAGAAAAATAAACACCGGTATTCGGTATGAACCGGTATACCGCCCAGCATTAAAAAAAATAGAAAAACAATATAGAATGGCGAAAGTTCATAAAGAGGACTTCCGGTTCTGGATGCGAATGGAGTAGACGCGTCTACCTCGTGTTCCGAGTACTATTGACGATAAGTTTAGAGACTTTTATTCTACTTTGTACACGTCTAATTCCTCTCCGCGGGGGGACATTGAAGAGTTTTTCAGCCGACTAAATGTCCCCACTTTATCCTCTGATGTTCGGAACTGCTTAGAAGCGCCGATTTCTCAGTTGAAAGTGGCAGCTGCGATCTCTTCCCTACAATCTGGTAAATCCACAGGACCTGATGGTTTTCCTCAAGAGTTCTATTTTTTAAGATGTGGCACCCTTTTATTGACTATGTTGATAAGTCTTTTTTTTTGTAATGTATTTTATTTATTATTATTCCCCCCTTTTTTCCTCATGCGAGTTTTTCTCTCTCTCATGCGAGTGTATGCGCATGTATCTCTTTCTATATATGATTGGAGGATGATTTATGCT
>NW_015659980.1:124128-139912 GCF_001515625.1 Sinocyclocheilus rhinocerous | reverse complement strand
TCTCTCATGCGAGTGTATGTGCATGTATCTCTTTTTATATATGGTTGGAGGTTGATTTATGTTGGCATGTGTATATATATATATATGCTCGGTTGTTCTACTTGTGCTTGTCCATTAATTCATATCTGAATTAATGGACAGTATGGATGCTACTCTAGATGTTTGATGGTGAGGGTCGGGGGATTGTTGTATGTGATTTAGAATGTAAATATAAATAAAAAAACTTTGAAAGAAAGTTCATAAAGAGATCATAAAACTAATCCATATGAATTGAGCGGTTTAGTTCAAATTTACTGAAGAGAATTGATTGCTTTATATGATGAACAGATTTAATTTAGGCTTGGATTTCATCACTATTTTTGTGTCTTTCTTCAGAATTTTTTTTTTTAAATATACGATCTGTATCATGAACAAAAATAGAACGTTTTGGAGCCTGTTAGCCTGTGGTTACTATGAGCAGATACTAGCATTTAGCCAAAAAAATAACAGAGCATGAGAAAGAGAAAATAATAATAGAATTTGATGTGTCCTGTTTGAGCAACTACAAAGATTACTTAAAACCATTCTGATGTGAGGTTTTGAGATTTTTTTAAAATAAAGCTCACTATTTTGTATTTCTGTGATATATCCGAAAACAATTCTGGAAACAATTCTGTCAGTCATGTCACCCTTCCAAACAGTATTGCAATTCTGGGCTCCATAATCATTTAAGGACCCTGTAGGGTCAGTAGCTGAGCATCTCATATCCTGTTTCATTAATAAAAGCGCAAAGTGCTTCATTCAAAAAAATCAAACAAACTATGATAAATTATTGAATACCAACCAATCACATCAATATATGAGTCAATGGGTGACCCAAAATGCCTTACATAATCTTGGGTTGTTACTCTATGCTCATGGTTTAAAAGTAAATCATTTATCATAAATGTTTTAGGTTTTCAGACAATATTACAAAATTAAAGATTCATTGTTTCTGAAGTTTGGATTTCTGTATTACACTGAACAAAATTATAAACGCAACACTTTTTTTTTGCCCCCATTTGTCATGAGCTGAACTCAAAGATCTAAGACTTTTTCTATGTACACAAAAGGCCTATTTCTCTCCTTACAGTGTATATTCGGATGTTTAAATGTAATGGGATGGTGTGTCCCATATGCGCTCTGTTGCAAGACCTTCTTAGTGTGTACTAAAGGTCAAACATGAGCTTGATGGAGTAGTCGTCAAGATTGAAAAGACACTCAGTGGGGTTTTTTGGGAACACTACGTTAATAAAGAGATAGATGGATGATCACAGACAGGCTTGAGAGAAAGCTCACAGAGAAAAGCCAACACAGTACACATAAATACCTTACATTTCAAGGTTATCTTTGCTATATGGTTTTATGTTGTCTCCTTTAGTGCTTAGCTCACTTTTAAACAGTAATATCCTAATGCCTGACCTCGTATGATGAATAATGTAACTAAGTGAAGACCAGTTACCTGCAAAACAAAGCTACATATTTGGGTTATATTAAATATTACGCAAGAAAAGGACCATGTCCTTCATGCTGGTCACATCATTTGGGATGTCTTTAATGCCAAAAGCAAACAGAGAAAGAAGATATAAACATAAGCTGAGATATAAGGACAGAACACAGCAGGCAATGGGTTGTGTGTATTATTACTGGATGTATGAGGAAAACACAATTCTCAAAGAGCTTAAAGAACATATATATAGTCTAAATTATATTATTGGTGCTGGGACGCATTATTGCTCATACTACTAAGCAATGTTCCCTCTAAGTTGCACATGCATGCGGCCGTGCAGACTAATTGAAGGTCCCGAATTGAAGGTAAATCAGTTAAATTGTCTGAAATATTCAGCTACGGAGCTAATGGGTTTGTGTGCAAAATTTGCTCTGAAGCTAAAATCCAAGGAGAGTTTTCCACAAGGAAAACATGGACAGAGTGGAAACTTGACTACCTAAAACTCCACTTGACACAAAAATGGCAATGATGCTGTAAAAGTATCATATATTTGAAAGTATGGAACTTCAATTAACCAGCTTCTCGAGGAGTCGAGAGAATCAAGAGAAAAACGTATTGACCTCGCCAATAGGAACAAGTCAATCCCTGAACAAATCAAAATATTGATCGATAACGTGCTTCTTGCAATCAAAATGAATGCGTCAATGCTGTCTGTTCAAGAAATTCATAATCATCTAGCAAAATATGTTAGCCTTCCCAACAGCTGGAGAAGTAAAAACTATGCATTTGAATTTGTGGAAGTCAATTAATGCAGTTGTACAAGCTGAGACTTTGGAAAGTGTGAGAAATGCCCAAGTTCACACGCTGATAGTCGACAAAAGCACAGACATTACAGTGCATAAAATGCTGGTTCTTTACATTAAGTTTAGGGAACAAAATCAAGTCACTTACAAAACTGTGATTGCCGGGATCATTCAGATGGCAGGATGCAGCGCCCAGCATATTGCAGATGCAATAATAAAGTTCTACATGGATCACCGACTTGATTTGCAGAAAATGGTTATGTTAACGTCTGAAGGAGCATCTGTCATGTTAGGTAAACATAATGGCGTCACTGCAATACTGAGACGGCAAATACTGCACCTTACAGAACAGCATTGTGTTGCTCATAGAGAGGATTTGGGAATTGATGATGCTTAGAAAGGCGTGTCGTTGATGGAGGAGGTGGAAACACTTCTCAGGACAGTATATTCATTATTTAGTACGTCTTCTGTGAAGAAAAGCAAATTCGATGAGTTGGCAAATGTTTTAGAAGTGGATTCCCTGTCTTTCAGACCTCTGAATTAGGTTCGCTGGCTGTCTCGTTACCAAGCTGTAAATTAATTTTTGCGGAATTACAGTCTGTTAACAGAATACTGCACAAAAGAAGCTGACAACAACGACCCAATTGCAAAACATAGGGATGGGCGATACCTCTTATTTTATTTTCGATACGATACCGATATTTTTAAGCACAGTATCGTTGATATCGATACCGATACCTTTAAACTAAACTGATCTTTTAAATTATTAAAAGAATATAATCAGTAATTATACTCACTTAATATTAGTTTTTAAAGCCATGTCTTTTTTACATTTCATAGGCCTTTTTGTTTACACGTCAAAGCTGTATTTTCAGCATCATTACTCCAGTCTTTAGTGTCACATGATCCTTCAGAAATAATTCTAATATCATTTGCTGCTCAAGAAACATTTATTATTATTGCTGCTTTATATTTGTGTGGAAAACGTGATGCATTTTTCAGAATTAATTTCATATATAGTAACAATATTATGTAATGTAATGTAATAATGTGGCAATGGTTTCTTAAAGGGTTCATATGATGTTGCTAAAAAGAACATTATTTTGTGTATTTGGTGTAATGAAATGTGTTTATGCGGTTTAAAGTTAAAAAAACGCATTATTTTCCACATACTGTACATTATTGTTTCTCCTCTATGCCCCGCCTTTTTGAAACGCGTCGATTTTTACAAAGCTCATCGGTCTGAAAAAGCGAGGTGTGCTGTGATTGGCCAGCTATCCAGTGCGTTGTGATTGGCCGAATACCTCAAGCGTGAGACGGAAATGTTACGCCCCTCACATACTGTTGATGCCGTGTCCGGCCGGAGCGACGAGACATAAACATTAAAACCCATTACAAATGAGGCATTTGTTGCATCCAGTGGGGACATAATTACTGATTATAATGACTTATACTGTCTTTTTACGCGTTGCGTTGCATCGCGCCGCGTAAACATAAAACTCTTGTCTGCATTTGTGATCGGAGAAATGACAAACAACAAGTGCTACTCTACACTGCTCAAAACTCACGTTTGAATCATCAGTGGCAACGAAAAACACAGCGGCCTAGCGTGAGGGGAAGCCCCGGCTTAGCGTGCGCTGAGGCTGGTATAGAGTGAGCTGAGGCGGGCTGGACTCCGCTTTGTCCACGGTGAAAGCCGATCCGGCGATGCACAGCGCGATGTTGATGTATTTCCTCAGTTACCAGCACGGATCAGCTCCAGGCATGACGAAGCAGATATGTCCTCTTTTGGAAGACCAAACAAAGTAGTTTCGCTTTCACAACGAAGCACACAGCGTCTTTACGACATGGCGGCGGAAACAACAAAACTACATCGAGAATAAAAGTTACGCCTTCTTTTTTTGCGTGAACATTTGGGCGGCGTTATGCAAATCTTCCCACATAGTGACGTAGATATGTGGAGGTGTGTTAGAACGAGCCGTAGGCGTGGCTGAACCTTAACTTTTATAAAGAATATCTCTTTGGATTTGAGACTTTAGTCTTTGCAACTTTACAGATCTTCTTTATGCACCAAGAGCTTGTAACACTCCAAAGAGAAAGGAAAAATTTAAATCGCATCATATGACCCCTGTCTGTGATTGATTGGTTCTGTCTTTCAGCATGCAGTATCGAAAGTATCGATACTTAAGGATCGATCTGCCCATCCCTAGCAAAATACTGTCTCAAAAAACTGTCCGGTCCAAAGTAGAGTTGCAATTACTGTGCTTGGAGACATGTTGGAAGAATTTGCTCAGCTCAGAGCTAAAATAGAAAATCTTTGTTCTCAGTATCTTGGATGGCATGTTTATTGGAGCAGCCAAGTGAACAAGCTGTTGGAAACATGTGACAGTGCAGTCATATTATTCCGTTTGTCCATAAAGTCTGACCATCTTGATGCTCGATTTCCTGAAGGTGAGCTTAAAGAATGGTCTGCTTTTAGCCTAGAGACACTGGATTCAACACTTGATTTTGATCATGTTTATAGATTATGTAACCAGACTGACAGAGAAGTTCACTGTCAAAGAAAAATGAAAAATGGGAGCGCTGCAGACATTTGCTGAAATGGTAACTTGGACACTAAAAAGTGAGGGGTTCACTGAGCTTGTACAGCTTATTGACATTTGCGGGACATTCCAAGCATCTAGTGCAGACTGTGAACACCGTTTCAGTCTGATTAATCATATCAAGACAAATTCATGCAACCGACTTCAGACCACCCACTTGGATCAGCTGATGAGAATCTGGTCTACACAAGCAGAAGGCCCTATAAATCTTTACAAGGTCTACAACCACTGGAAAGGGGACAAGGACAGACGGGAGAGGTTTTAAGGTATGCTACAAAATTAATAAATACATAAATTTTGACAGTTCATTCAGTAATTTTGTGAAATGTGTTTGACTTGGACAATATTTTTACTCTTTACTCTAATAACAATTTGAATAATCCTTAAACATTATAATGTATAAAGTATTAATTAGTTGACAAAAGCTTTACACTTTGTTTAAAAGTTAGATTACTATTTTGGTGTATTAGTTCACACCAGCAGAAATAAACACAAACAGGGGAGTGCATACCTAAACAATGTCTATAATTGCTGAAATAAAACAGGCAGATACTATTTTTACTATTGTGGTGCATCTGTGTTTTTTAGATCCTGTTTTAAGAGAGACCTTCCACAGACCTGCAGGGCCAGTCAAGAAAGGACTGATGAAGCACTATGATGTTGTTGTGTATATAGTTTTATTAAAATGTGGTTTAATAAAATGTGTTTTAATTAAAATATTGTACTGTCATAGTTACTGTACTTGTTGTTAAACAGTTGATAGAAGGGACTATGTCATCTATCAAACTATAGCATAATTAACATGCCTTTTTGTGTAGACTATATTGTCACAGAAGATTTTTGCTCAAGTTGCTGACAGTTTTAAAGTTTGTGCTCAGAGAAATAATTATTTGCTCAGTGCCATAAAAAATTAGAGGGAACATTGCTACTAAGTATTATTAGTGTATGAACAATAAAAAGTTCTAAGCTACAGATGTGAATGATGCCTCAAACTATATGGCTTGTAGAGAAGATGCTAAGATGTGCTATTACTTTTCTGAGCAATCTTCTAATTTTAGGAAGAAAAAAACTTTATATTTATTGTGGTTGACCGATATATTGCCAAGGCTGATATATCGGCTGATATTTGGTATTTTTCAAATATCGGTGGGACTTTTATTTTGACGGTACAGAGAACGGCAGCATCTGAGCACACAGCACTCATATTCTCCCTCTTTATTGTTTGCTGACGCTGTTTAATAGTTCCATCCAATACAGATAGAAGTGTGTCTAATAATCAGATAGAACTGTTAAACAAAGAATTTAAACTTTTATATGATTAGTAATAGAAAGGCAAACATTATAATATTTACTTGTTTACCGTCAGCATTCAGCAAATATGTATTTATATCATTCAGACAAATCTTTGAATGTCTAATAAACATTTAATTTCACAAACCTTGCAGACTTAGTCGAATCCAGTTGTGAGATCTTGTGAAATGTGCATTTCTATCCTGCATACGATCGCGTGTACTCTGTGTGACGGTCGGTCCTTGCTAATTGAATGTGGACAGGAGGAGAGTTCGGCTTCACTGGAGATGCACGAGCGACAAACTTTAAATTTTTTGATTTCTAAAAATTGTGATGCGCTTTATTCATTTGCCTATTGTCATATTCATGTAATTTTCACTGTGTGCTGTATGTAAAATAAGTGTTACAATGGCTTTATTTGAAAAAATATTAAAAATTATATATATACAGTATATACTGTATATAATTTTTATTTTAATTAATATTCAATTAATTATTTATTTAATATTTATAGTTAATTATTTAACAATATGGCTTGTAGAGAAGATGCTAAGATGTGCTATTATTTTTCTGAGCAATCTTCTAATTTTAGAAGAAAAAATACAGTATATGTATATGTACACACACAAACACACACACACATATCGGCTTTATATCGACCATTGGCCACTCTGCTCTCTAAGATATCGGCTGTCAAAAAAACAATATTGGTCAACCACTAATATTTACAGTGAAGGAGTGACCTGAGCCATATGTTGGGTTGAACCAGCTGTTCATAAAGTCTTTACTTAATTGGAACATAATGCTCACAATGGGGGCTTAGTAACTACTAGTTAACTAACTCTGAATTTGGTTGTACCATTTGTTCTTACCTACCTACTACAACGTCATAAACTCTCTGTAACTCGCATAATAGGATGTTTATCCTAAAGGGATATTTCAAGAAACTCACCCTCATGTCACTCTAAACTAATAAGGCCGGTTTCACACAGTGAGCATGAGCGGCACGTGAGCAGTGCATATTTTTTTGGCGTGCATGTTAACAAATGAGTGCTTTCTCACCGGGAGCAGGAGCACCGCTGAAGTGATTGTTTCGGGGCCGAGTCTATTTTTGTTGCGCTGCTCACGCTCAAATAAAGTGATAGCACACTTTTGATGGACAAATTAAATATGATTTCACACAAAATGTGCTAAAAATGCATAGAATAAGCATGTCTAGTGTGTTTTAACAAGAATTAGTGTATGTCAGAAAAAGAATAGGCAAAAGCACGCACATCGATCTCAACTGGGTGCTCGACTAAGAAACAAGTGGAAATTTTTTTAAAATGTAAAGTTGGCAACACCAAAGCTCCAAAAGTATCAAAATATTTATTTAAAAAAAAAAACTGTCGCATAGCGTATGTGACATTTCGAGCACGCAGGCTCTTCATCAGACAAATGAACAAGACTGATGAACCAATCTTTATAGGCCTACCTCCAGGTGATCAAAGGTCACATGACCGTACAATATTATCATGATAATAATAATAATACCAAAACAATGACATATCAACCAAGGAGAAAAACCAAGAAAAAATAATAATAAATGAACAAACAACAAAACAAAACATATAAAGCTATGCAAAATAAAAAATACAAGAATACAATTCTCAATGTATTATTCAATAACATTAATTGATGCCTGCCTACGTACATAAATACAATCAATAACCACAAAGCGTTTATTATATATACATAGATATCTTATGTTTAAAGAAACTGACGAATATCAAAGTCCTCATTTAATCCTCTAGGGGACAACGTGTCTAGTGTATAAATCCAAAAGGCCTCACGCTGTAAAAGCGATTTGTTGATATCACCTCCGGGACGCGGACACTTAACTACCAATGCCTATGTACTGAAGAGTGGAAACTGAGTGTCTTGAATCTGCAAAGTGCTGTGCTACCGGACTTTTTGGATCGCCATGTCTAATTGCACATCGATGTTCAGAAATGCGAGTTTTCAGAGGTCTGCTAGTCTTACCAATATAACATTAACCACAGGGGCAACGCAACAGGTAAATGACATTAGCCGTCTTACACGAAATAGTGCCTCGAATTAAAAAAAATTTAGCTGTGTGCGGATGTGTAAAAGTCGACGTCTTATATGTGAAATTACACTGTTGACAGTTACCGCATCTGTAATTCCTGCTAAATGAGGAGCAGGTTTCAAATCAGCTCTGACCAAAATATTTCGGAGATTAGGTGCTTTTCTTATACACTAAACGAGGTGGTTTGTCAAAACATTTCTTGAGGTTGGGATCACTCTCTACAATATGCCAATGTTTTAATAAAACTGTTGACAGTTACCGCATCTGTAATTCCCATATGGTATTTTGTTCAAGAAATGAGGAGCAGGTTTCAAATCAGCTCTGACCAAAATATTTCGGAGATTAGGTGCTTTTCTTATACACTAAACGAGGTGGTTTGTCAAAACATTTCTTGAGGTTGGGATCACTCTCTACAATATGCCAATGTTTCAATAAAACATTATCAATGTCCTTCGAAACAGGCGAATATTGGATATAACAATTAACACGACGGTCAATTTTTTATTTTTTTTTAACGAGACTCTCTTGTTGTGACACATCTTTAAAACGACTCACTGCAGACTAAATCCACTCTTCTCGATATGATCGTTTTCTGAATCTCTCTGATAAAATTTGTGATTGCTCTTGAAACTCTTCATCACTGCTGCAGTGATGAAGTGAATACAGTGAACACGACTAAATTGGGAAATTGGTAACGAACGATTTAATGACACAGGACGATAGGATTTTCAGTGTAAGATGTGTTACGGTCAGTTGGTTTGCGATACAAAGTAGTTTCAATGCCTGATGCAGTGCGAAGAACAAGCACGTACAAAAAATTTATTTTCTCTTGATGAAATTCCATTGTAAATTTCAACGCACTACACTTATTATTAACCAAACTATGAAACTCTAGTAGCTCAAATTAAGTACCACTCCATACTAAAAAAACATCATCAATGTATCGTTTCCATAGAACAATGTGTCTCAAGAAATCATTCGCCCCAGGATTTAACACAAACTGATGTTCAAACAACCCACAAAATAAAGATGCAACACTTGGGGCCAGCTTGGAACCCATGCTGACCCCTGAGATCTGCAAATTGTAATCTGACACAAACAAAAAATTATGTGAAAGCACCAATTTTGCCAAGTCACTCAAACATACAGTGCTTGGAACCTGACAAGGACGTTGATCGAGAAATTTTTTTATTGCCTCTAGCCCTCCCTGAAATGGAACATTGGTGTAAAGCGATTCAACATCCATGGTGACTAGAAGGACAGGACAATCAGGTTATGTCACATTATTAATGAGTTCGATAAAATCCATCGTGTCTCTAATATAAGAAGGTAAAGACGTGACTAAAGGTTGTAAATGGAAATCAATGAAAGCCGATATTTTTTTCTGTAAGTGACCCAATTGCTGCCAATATGGGTCTCCCAGAAGGGATATCCCTATAAGGTTTATGAATTTTAGGCAGCGTGTATAGTACAGGTGTAATCGGATGCTCAACACACATATACTCATATTCATTTTGTCAACAAACCTGAATCCACAAAGAGTTTTAAAGTATTGTGTACAGATGTTTTGTAATGATGTTTCTGTATGTCAGAAAAGAAAAGAATCAAAAATATAGAATATAGAAGATTTACCCATTTTTTTGGGTTAAAGCTTGGTGTATGACAAAAAAAAAACATTAGAAAACAGCATGTTCTATATTGAAGTATGATTGAAACTACATTTTTCAGATTTTCAGATTGGAGCTGTTTTTTTTTTGGTTACTATTTTACCCATGTTAACAAACTTTCAAGACTTTAAAACTTCCAAGTTTATAACTGACCACTTCTAAAAGCAAATTTATAGTTGTCTTTGTAAAGAAATATGTAGCTTTTGAGCCGCTGCTGTGACAGTGTGAATACTCTCACGAGTCAGCAGCTGCAGTGACAATGCTACACTGACATGAAGTTCAAGATTACGGTGTGAAATCGGCCAAGACTTTTGTTTTGAGAGATTTCTGTTCCTCCATAGAAAGTCCCTTCCACCAAAACTTTCAAGATTCATAAAGTTTATAAAGACATTGTAAAAGTAATCCATATGAATACAGTGGTTTAATTAGGCTTTTATTCACATAAAAACATTGACAAATGGTAGTTTAAATGTGCTTACTTCACTTGCGAGAACCCATGAGGTTTGTTCTTGCATGTCACAGAATCTTGTTTGATCTTCGGCAAGAACTAGTGTGACAGGCGAGTTGAGCTTTCATTTACCCTCTTTGATGTAATCGGTGTGCTCAGATCTTTGAAAATAAAGTCCTAAATTAAATATATTCATCATATAAAGTTAATCCTCTGATTGCAAGTCGAAATTGAGAATCCAAACAATTTGTAAGCTGGGAATGTTCTGAGAGTTACGACTTGGACCACGTGACCACTATACCACCTGTCTGCTGCAGATTCATTTTGGCACTAGTCAAATACTGAGGTGCTAAACCATTCAGGTGTTGATGTTGTCATGTTGTGATGTCATGATGTTGTAATTCCGAGTCCGAGGACAGCTCAGAGTAGAATGTCATGTGTTGTCATCTCGAAATTATGGTAATTATGACGTGGCATAAACGTAGCTTATGACTATGACAATTTACTTAATAAAATGCATGAAAACATGAGCATAAAACCTACAACAGACTTGACAAAAGTCATTGTGTCTCTTAAAATAATCTTTTGGTTCATATGAATTACTTTTACAAACTTTTTAAAGCATTAACGTTTAAGATACTGAATAATATTTCAGTAGAGGGACTGAAATCTCTCAGATTTCATTACAAATATCTTCATTTGTGTTTTGAAGATAAAAATTGTATGGGCTTAGAACGACTAGGTGTGTAAATGACAATTTTCATTTTGGGGTGAACTAGCCTTTTAATTGATCAAAGAAGAAGCCTCCAAATATGTAAGTGTAGTGTTGAAGAGCTCTGCATTTCAGTTTTATCTTTTTACAATTAATGTTTCAAACTTATTTTGCATAACATAACTATTAATTAAACAGTATTTAATAAAAGATCCATTGAGATAATAATGAAATAAAAATGATTATATATCTACACAGGAAAATAATATTTATGACATACCTAAAACAAATAAGGGATAATAAATATTAGTTTTACAATAGCTATAGGAATTTATCTTATTTTAATTATTAAATTTTTGGGGGTTAAAACCTGACGCGTGACAGTGGGTGACACACCGCTAAGGGGACCGTTTTGATCAGTGTTGTGCTAAAGAGACAATATTAAATCAGTTCCATTTCGGTCCTTGGTAGTGCAACTGAAGCAAACAACCAACTATGAGTGGCAAGGCACTGTCAAAACATCTCCGGGATAAAGTTGTGGACAGGCACAAGTCAGGAGATGGTTACAAAACAATTTCAAAGGCTTTATCAATGTCTAGAAGCGCAGTGAAGTATATTATTAAGAAGTGGAAGGTATTTGGTACAAGTTGAGGAAACTGTTCAGAGAGGCTACCAAGAGGCCTACAGCAACCCTGAAGCTGTTGTAGGAATTTATTACAAAGAGTGTGCATGTGAAAACAATATTACACATTTTCCACAAATGTGGCTTGTATGGGAGGGTTGCAAGAAAAAAACCACTCCTCAAGAAAAGCCACATGCAGTCAAGACTGAGTTTTGTCAAAATGCACCTTGAAGAATCTGAGGCAGATGAAACTAAAATTTAATTATTTGGCCTCAACACCAAACGATATGTCTGGTGAAAATCCAATACAGCTCACCATCCAAATAACACCATACCTACAGAAAAGCATGAAGGTGGTAATATCCTGTTATAGGGGTGTTTCTCTGCAGCAGGGACTGGAGCACTTGTCAGGATAGAAGGAAAAATGGATGGGGCAAAATACCGTCAAATTCTTGAGGAAAATCTGCTGCCCTCTCCCAGAAAGTTGTCAATGGTAAGAAGGTTTACCTTCCATGACAAATATTAACTAAACTTGAGCAGTTCTGCAAAGAAGAGTGGGCAAATGTTGCAAAGTCTAGATGTGCAAAGTTAGCAGAGACATCTCCCAACAGACTAAAGGCTGTAATTAAAGCAAAAGGTTGTTCAACAAAATACTAACACAAGGGGGTGAATCTTTTTCCAACTCAGTAATTCTGCTTTTTTTAAATAAAAAAAAAAAAAATAAAAAAAAAAAAAATTCCTGACATGTGGTGTTATATCTTTCACTTGGATGTTATAAGTTGCACTGAGTAAATACAACTGGATAAAACAAAAACTGTGTCAGTCTTCATTTCAGGTTGCAAAGCAACAAAATGTGATTATTTTAATGGGGGGTGATTCTTTTCTATACCAGCTGTATTCCTGCTCGGTCTCAAAGGGATAGTCCCCCTAAAAATGAAAATGTGCTGTTAATTTACTCACCGTCAGACCAGGCAAGATGTAGGTGACATTTTTTTCTTCAGTAGAACAGTAAAGATTTTTAGCTGAAACTGTGGTCCTTGGTGATTCATATAATGCGAGTCTGTGGCTGCCCGTTTTTGAGAAAAAAAAAAGCATATCAAGGAACACAAAATTAATACCCCTGGCTCCTGATGGTATATATACACACATCAGCACTCCAGTTACTCCAAAAGTTACTGAACTGAGGAAACAGTTCTGACTCAGATCGAAGACCGATGAGCTGGTGATAATAAGGTTAAATTAGTTTAAACAACTTATTGATAGCATCTTTTTTGAAAGTTCTTTTGTTTCTTATATGTCTCCAGAGTTTAAAAAAATATTTTTGGTGTTTTTCTGTTGCTGGACCATGGATTGTTGCATTAGATGTTCACTTCATTGATCACTATAAAACAGCACAGTTAGATTATCTTGAATTGCAATATGGGACCAACAGTGTAGTTGTTCAACTCAGCAAATACATTGGGGTGTTTAAATGGCATTCTGCAGTGTTAAACATTGCCAGTGAATTGCTTCCACTCCAACTCTCAGTGTCCCAGTGGTGGCTTAAGTGCTTAGATGTGGTGCTTAGATCCGGTGCTTAGATGTCTGAGTGGCGTAGGGACTGTTAAAAGCACTGTTGTAAGCCCCATGTTACTGGCTGGTGTCTAGTCAGTGTATCCCTGAATAGAGCAATGGTTTACTACTCGATGTACTGTAGCATGTCTTTGCTGAGGAGAAGTAGGTTTATGTTGTGGCAAAGTTTTGGTAATGATGACCATTTTTCATATAAAATAGAGCTTATTTAAAGGGATGCACTAATAATACCCCTGGCTCCTGATGGTATATATATAAGTTGATAACTAGATAATGTCACACTAACCTGCGGCGAGGAGACAAGGCGTAAACTCATAAATGTCTTTTAATCCAGAAATCCAAGGGGTAACATGGAAACACAGGAGACTCAGGGGGTAGACGTACAACGACGTTGAGAACCGACAAAGGAAGATTACACAGACTGGGGCTAATGAACAGCGCAATCAGGGGAACACAGGTGCATGGAATCATAATCAAATTAACACAATTAACATGAGGAGAACCTGGCTAATGGGGGCAAAACACACACAGACAGCCCAGAACCCTGACAGATAAGTTGCTATTGTAGATGCTACACAGGAATTTAGACATCACAACAATATATATATATATATATATATATATATATATATACTGTATATAAACAGTATGAAAAATATAATTTTTTTAGCATAATGTAAAGTTTACTTTTGACAGTGTTATTACATTTTAAAATTATTGCATCCCTACTTTTTATTTTGTGTTGTAGAATAGATGATAGCATGCTAATTATGCACATTGCTTTGTGTCAGTTGGGTAAATGTAATTGTAATTTTCAATCAACAAAATATGGCTTAAAATGCAAGATGTTTTTTTCTTGTAAGCCTGTAAGTTATCATAATTTCATTTTAATTGGTTATGTTTTATTAGTGTTTTTCAAGGAACCCGCACAATTGCTGCAGGAATTTGAACACAAACTGACACAACTCACTGTTGATTTCACTGTTGTAGGGGAAAGACTCTAGAGCGGTTGCTATGGTGCTGAAGGAGCTACCAAGTAAGGCATCCTCAGATGGAAAACCCCTGCTCACCGTGACAACCAAGGTGGGCTGAGCACATACACCCACCGACAGAGAGCACCAAGCGTGAGTGTGACTATGTGAATAAGGGAAGTAAAAAAAAGAGCTTGGTGCACCCTGTTTTGAATATCCATTAGTGTTACACGACACACATGAGCCATACAGTGGGAAAAATATTTATTTGATCCCCTGCTGATTTTGTAAGTTTGCCCACTTACAAAGAAATGAAGGGTGTTTTTATGGTAGGTTTATTTTAACGTATAGAGACAGAATACCAACCAAAAAATCCAGAAAAAACACATTATATAAAGGTTAGAAATTGATTTGAATTTCAGTGAGTGAAATAAGTATTTGACCCCCAAGCAAAACATGACTTAGTACTTGGTGCAGAAACCCTTGTTGGCAAGCACAGAGGTATGGCTGTGCAAAAAATTGAATGCGATTTTCATGCGCATCTCGTCAGTAAAGCCGCTCCTGTGATTAGTAGTAAATCTCCAGCACGTGCTTTCAGATGGAGCGGCATTTACTACACAGAGCTGTAGTTCACTGACAAGCTACACAAAATCGCAGGTGATTCATTGCCGATTTTTTGTAGTTGGTCACCAGGTTTGCACACATCTCAGGAAGGATTTTGATCCACTCCTCTTTACAGATCCTCTCTAAATCCTTAAGGTCGTTTGGCAACTCAAAGTTTCAGCTCCCTCCACAGATTTTCCATAGGATTGAGGTCTGGAGACTGGCTAGGCAGCTCCATGCCCTTAATGTGCTTCTTCTTGAGCCACTCCTTTGTTGCCTTGGCAGTATGTTTCGGGTCATTGTCATGCTGGAAGACCCATCCATGACCCATCTTCAGTGTTCTGGCTGAGGGAAGGAGGTTCTCGTCCAAGATTTTACAGTACATGGTCCCGTCCATTTGCCCCTCAATGGGGTGAAGTCGTCCAGTACCCTTAGCAGAAAAAACAGCCCCAAAGCATAATGTTTCCACCTCCGTGCTTGACTGTAGGGATGGTGTTCTTGGGGTCATAGTCAGCATTTCTCTCCCTCCAAACACGGCGAGTCGAGTTAATGCCAAAGAGCTCAATTTTGGTCTCATCTGACCACAGCACTTTTTCCCAAGCCTTCTCTGAATCATTTAGATGTTCTTTGGCAAACTTTAAATGGGCTTGTACATGTGCCTTCTTGAGCAGGGGGACCTTGCGGGCGCTGCAGGATTTCAGTCCATTGCCAATGATTTGCTTGGTAATGTTTTGCTTGGTGACTGTGGTCCCAACTGCCTTAAGATCCCGTGTATTCCGGGGACGATCCCTCACCTTTCTCATGATCATCCTTACCCCATGAGGCAAGATCTTGCATGGAGCTCCAAACCAAGGCCGATTGATGGTTGTTATGTATTTCTTCAATTTCCGAATAGTCGCACCATAGTATCTGACATCCTTTGACAGCTCTTTGGTC
>NW_015659980.1:89192-124038 GCF_001515625.1 Sinocyclocheilus rhinocerous | reverse complement strand
TAAGTTTCTACAATATTTAGTAGTAGCTTATCAGTGGTGACTGTCAGTTTATGTACATACATATGGCAGAAATGTACAGAAAAGTCAATTAAAGACGTAATCAGATGATGAACACTATTAACAGCAATTATATGATGCAATCAAACTTATAGCAAAATTTTGTAGTTCTGTATAGAGGTCGACCAATATGGGTTTTTCACTGGCCGATGCCGATGCCGATATTTAGAAATCAGGGCAGCCGATGGCCGATATATGATGCCGATTTTTTTGGCCGATATGTTTGGCCGATCTCATTAAAGTGAGTTTGAGTAAATGATTATTGCAGGGTACAAGATAGTAATAGTAGTAGTAGCCTAATTCAGAGTAATAATACATGGCTCAAAACTTAAGCACCTTCTCAAAACAGTTCTGAAGCATGCTTTTTGTTTATGTTTGCTGACAGACACCAGTGTTTCCCACAGACTTGCAAATGCAAATTCATTCTCCGCCAGCAGGGGATGCTGTTGGAGCGGAGATATAGCGGTTTCCCCGGTTACGGCTGTAATCTAATAAGCACCTTACAAAATCAGCAGGGGATCAAATAAATATTTCCCCCACTGTATGGCTCATGTGTGCCCCGCACATGGCATGCAGGCATGCAAAATTGTAGGCTAAATTGTGTGCACGATTTACTATTTCGTTCCCTCGATTTATAAATTGTGCGCACGATTTACTAATTCGTTCCCTCGATTTGCTAAATCGTGCACACGATTTATAAATCGAGAGAACTAATTAGTAAATTGTGCGCATGATTTAGCAAATCGAGGGAACGAATTATCAAATTGAGGGAACGAAATAATAAATTGTGCGCACGATTTACTAATTCGTTCCCTTGATTTGCTAAATCGTGTGCACGTTTTAGTACATCGAGGGAATGAATTCATAAATCGTGCGCACGATTTATTTATTTTTTCTTGCATGTCATGTGCGGGGCTCCGTACCGTTAAAATAAACCTACCATACAAATGACAGACCCTTCATTTTTTGTTAGTGAGCAAACTTACAAAATCAGCAGGGGATCAAATAAATATTTTCCCCACTGTATGTGTGGAAATGCTAAAGTTGCTTCTTCTTGTTGAAAGCAAGCTGCTATATGGGGTTCACACTAGATGATGTCATAAAGACCCATGACTATGGGGTGGTCCTTTGGGACCGTCAGTATTTCACGACACAAACAAGAGTGGCATTTGCTTTAAGTGAGTGCTACTCTCCTCTTAAGCAGCTGCTGAATGTTCTGTTGCTTAAATTTTATTTCTGTTTTTTGGCGTTGAATCGCATGTATGTTACCTGTTTTATACCGAATCCAGAGCTGCATGTTCATATTATGTTTGTTCACACATAGGGAATCATTTATTTGCAGGAAGCAAATGAAATGTGGATGCAGAGTCTTGCTGCCATGTGGGGAGGCTTATGTTATTTATTTAATGTACTATACCATTCTTGAGTTATATGAAGTAAATAAATGGATGTCATTTTTGGCTGTCTATAAAAGGTTTACCAAAATGTTGGAGGATTTTGTGATTTGGAGGGCTTGGTTCTATTCCATTGGGGATGTGGCAGAGAGCCATGCATTTTTCAATACAAGATGAGATGCTCAGTGGGGAATTTACTGCCACTTACAGCTAAGAAGTAAAAAAAAAAAAAAAGCTGAAAAACACTTGCTATCTCATCCTTTACAAAAGACCAAGTGAAATTGAAAGTAATTTGTGAATTCTTGTACAATTTAGACTGAATTTAGGATACACAAAAGACAAAATTTGTAGCAAATCATTGACCTACATAATTATAAAGCATCGAGGAAGTTACACAGGTATGAACAGATAACAAAATATATATATAAAAATTGGATTCAGGATTCAGAGGGGGGACTCAACTAAAAATACACTGTATCCACTATTAGCACAATGTGCTGTTTTTACTTAAAGAATTTTGAAAATCAGGTAACAGTGCAAACTGGACTTTAGTGCTCAATGGCATTTTCATGCTTGGTTGTGTTGGATGCAGCAGACTACTGAAGTCTGACATACTTTACTTTAAAGTATCATTCTTTAAAATGCCAAAAGTAAACTTGACTGATATCATCAATATAACATGCACAAAAAAACCCTATTAAATAAAATTACATTTACTGATTTTTTTTTCTGTGGCCAGTCATTGCACAATGTTAATATGCCAGACAAATAGCATTGGGATTTCTGAATAAGGCAGGTATGAACAGATAACAAAATATATATATAAAAATTGGATTCAGGATTCAGAGGGGGGACTCAACTAAAAATACACTGTATCCACTATTAGCACAATGTGCTGTTTTTACTTAAAGAATTTTGAAAATCAGGTAACAGTGCAAACTGGACTTTAGTGCTCAATGGCATTTTCATGCTTGGTTGTGTTGGATGCAGCAGACTACTGAAGTCTGACATACTTTACTTTAAAGTATCATTCTTTAAAATGCCAAAAGTAAACTTGACTGATATCATCAATATAACATGCACAAAAAAACCCTATTAAATAAAATTACATTTACTGATTTTTTTTTTCTGTGGCCAGTCATTGCACAATGTTAATATGCCAGACAAATAGCATCGGGATTTCTGAATAAGGCAATGAACCTAATTTGCATGTTTCAGCTGAAAAGTAAGACCATAAATATCTGAACATTTAGTTAAACTGGATTGTGGGTGGTTTGTCAATAAATCGCTGCAACTATTTTGTGAATTCACCTTAGAGTGTAAAAAATTAGTTTGGTGCTTGTAGGATTTCAGGATGGACCTCATGTATTCGACCTCATGTATTCTTTACACATTACCAAGCACAAGGCTGATAAATGGGTTCCCTTGTGTGCCCCATATTGATCATTTATTACTCTGTTATGAAGTGAGGGGCACTCTCAGTGCTGACCTGTGTCAAGGGTAGTTGTTTTCAAATTCTTGACAGCCATAAAAATTGGCATTGTATTACGTATGGCAAAAATCCAAAGATTTGCGTCACAATTTGTGTCCCAAACTGCTACACCAGAATGATTCATTGTTATAAGTATTGTATACACATGTTATATGTATTGTATTGTTACATGTAATGGTCTATTTGATACTTGTAAACAAATCAATATATTTATGAAAATTTATTTAGAAATGTCACTGAGTTACAGCATTGCATCACTTAAGAGATGCATTATGACCTATAGTAAGTATTGTATCTGATTTTTGGTCTGAATCAGTGATTTCAATCATTACTATTCTCCAAAGGTAATGACACCCTCTGTGTTGTGAGATTAGATGATTTACTGTAAAGAAAATAATCTCAGTTCTAATTATTTAATGTTCTCACTGGAATGAGTATATAATATGATAATGTAACATTTATAGAGCTTACTGGTTGCAGCAATCATTGGATTGGAAACATGAAGGTGTTGGATAAACTAAAGCTAAGAGCTGCTTCTAATTTATGAGTCTTTCACTTTCATAAGTGGTTTTCTTTACCAGTTAGCATTTTCTAAGGCACTAGGCTAAGCTGTTAGCTTGCAAACCAAAACTAAATGTGCAGTCACATTTATTATTGTATTTCAGTCATGTAAATAGGAATCCATGCAATCAGGAATTCCATGTGAGGATGAAAGATTTTCCCACAGATTTCGCCATGGGATTAAGAAGGTCATGCAAATTCATCACTTTGCCAACAGAAATCACAAAAAATGTTACTGCACCATAACTGAAAACTCAAAGAATGGGAACTATTTAATTTTACCATATTTTACTTTAGTAATATACTGTGATCATTGCCGTTGACAACCAGGAGCACTGTCCCAGGTCCTGTGAAGACTGGGGTCCACTGAGGTCCTCAGACAAATCTTACTCATTGGGCCCAGGGGAGAGGGGGCCCATCCAGAAAGGTTGTGAATTTTAGTGACAGCCCTGACTGTGATTTGCAATATGTAATTACATGAATTAAATATACAATTACATTGATTACATATTTGGGTTATACTTATTTTAAGGTATCCTTGTTACAGTGTAAATATATAGTTCAGTCATGAAACTCTAGATGGCGCAGGCGACGGGTTGTTAACGTAACCGATGATATTCAGAGAGTTAAACGACTTGGCACAAGCTGATTGGTTCATGCTGCATATGCAGCCAATGAGCTTACTGCCTTGCATTTATATAGCTGGCTAGCATCCACTAGAGATTTCTACAGTGCACTTTCAGAGTTTCTCTGAAACTCAACAGCTAGATAAGTAAACGGTCTTCACTCTGATTTCAGTGCATTATTGCGTTTGTCAGATTTACATTTTTAAACTAGAAAACATACAAGTTGTAAAACTATGCGCAGGTTATTTGCGTGAGGAGTAATTACTAAGCATGTCTTGTTCATATAACAACAGTAGCATTAGCAGCAGCAGCAAGCAGTTTTCCTAGTTCATGTACTGTATGTGAGAATACAATGTCAAGTGTCGTGGATTTAGAACAGTAAAGTGAATTGGGGATTACTTTATTTGCCCGAAATCTCCAACGCTTTTAATATCTTCTGTGGGCGTTAATTTTTACATTGACCGCGAACGGATCGCTTTCAGATGCACACCTCACTAGTGGGGTCGGTTTGCAGTTGGCGTTTCACAGTTGTTCACAGTTTTAAGTCAAGGTGAACCCCTATAACATAAACCCGTCTTTCATAAACGTCATTGTAACAAAGTTCGTAGTCACGGGAAGAAGGAGGCGGGAACCGGTGAATGTTCAAACAAAACTTTAATCAAATAAACAAACACAAAACGAAAGTAAAGCGGCAGCCCCTCGCGGACGACTGCCGCACACAAAACACAAAATAAACTCCAGGCATGGTCCTCTCTCGTCCGACACTGTCGTCACTCCTCCCTTTTACCCTTCCGGAGCTCCTCCGTGAGACTCGAGACCGGTGAGTGGTGCAGGTGTCGCTCATTATCAATTACTCCACCGGCCTCGCTCCGTTCCCACGGCTCTCGGCCCCGCCCCCACTCGTCACAGTCATACTTATTTGACGTTTATGAAACGTTACCTATTTAACCATAACAACTTAATGAGCAACAGAAAATAATATACCCACTTATACGTGTACTCGTGCCGCATTGCAATGCTCTCAGAAGAGGGAGCGCTCATTCTTAAAGGGGCCACATCTCTATTGCACTCTTTACCTTGGTTCAGCGATTGCGAAGAGTTTATTATGAAAGTCAAGTTTAGTGATAGTTTAAAGATAATTAATCATGAATTCGTTTAAAATATAAAGATACTACTAATAATAAATCATTTATAATCCGTAGCCCATGTAATGTAGCTAATAGTAGGACACTCTTAAACTGGAATTTACTATTTGTGTATTCAGTTGGGCTTACAGCAATTATAGTACTTTCACGGAGTGTAGCAGCAGTATCATAGAATTCAGATCGCGTTATTAGCGAATCGTTAATAGCAGTATGCATAGCAAATCAAATCAAATTATTACTGTGTTTATAGCAGCGGCAGCAGAAAGTATCTGGTTGCATGCAATTTCAGTGATAACACATGGGGTAAGTAACTATTTTTAAAATTGGAATAGGCTTTTATTACTTTGTTTATCAAAGATTTTTTTGAACTCTTCAAAGCAAAATAGGCATTATTTGTCTTTTATCCAAAGCGACTTACAATTGCTGAAGTTTCAGTGACTAAAAATGGATGCGTTTCGTTTATTTAAAAGGGGCTTATAGTAATTCTAAGTACCTTTGTGCAGCTGTAGCAGCAATGTGCATAGTTATTCAGATCACATGTAACGAATTTAATAGCAGCAGCATGCATAGCAAATTCTTGGATGGTAGTGAACTTTTTAGGTGAAATAGGCATTTTATTACCTTGCTATTCAGTTCAACGAGGTTTATAGAACTCTTCAAAGCGAAAGAGGCATTATTTGGTTGTTTGGTTATTTAATAAATGGGCAGTAGCAATTCTAAGTACTTTTGTGCAGCTATAGCAGCATTATGCTTTGCATAGCTATTCAGATCGCTAGTTTAGTGAATTTTAATAGCAGCAGCACGCAGAGCAAAATTCAGACGCAATGTTAGAAATATTAGCAGAAGTCTGAATGGCAATCCAATTATCATTGTTGCTAACATAGCAGCGGCAGCATAAAGTACATTTAGTTGCATAAAAATTTCAGTGATAAGATAACACTTGGATGGTAGTGAACTTTTTAGGTGAAATAGGCATTTTATTACTTTAGTATTCAATTCAACAGGGTTTATAGAACTCTTCAAAGCGAAATAAGCATTAATTGTTGTGTTTGGTTATATAAAAAGGGGCATTAGCAATTCTAAGTATTTTTGTGCAGCAATATGCATAGCTATTCAGATCGCAATGTTAGCAAATTGTATGGCATGCATAGCAAATTCAGTAGCAACAGCATGTACTTCAACTCCGTATTGAAATGTTAGTGAATATTATCAATAGCAGCAGTAGCTGAAGTTTTGTTGCGTTGGCCGTGTCGCACTGCATACATTGCGGACAGCTTTACCTGTCGTAATGGGTCTATTGACTTTGTCATGTTGTGCCGCTCTTGTCTGGCGTAGACACCGTGTTAGAGTAAAATAGGCATTCGCCTAGCTACTTATATACCTAATTAATGGAGCTCTCAGCAGTTCAGTCTCTTGTGCAGTAGCAGCAGCTTGCATAGGCATTCATTCATCAAGATCTTTCTCAGCAGCAGCATGCACAGCATTTCTATGTTGCAAATATTAATTTGGACACAATTAATATAAAAGCAGACAACTGCATTTAAATAAAGTCACTGCAGTGTCTTGCTCAAGACCATCTTGGAACGAGCCATGCATTTAGCAATGATGTGTTCATACAATGCAAACATTATTGTTCTTAATATGCAATATAAATATTTTAAATTATCAAAATAAATGAGCAGCTGCTTCTGAGGCAGAATTAGTCCTGAGCATATGACACCACAACTACAGGGTGTACAGTGATTTATTCTTTCTCCAAATATTTTGTTAGCTTATTAATAAGTTAAAGGTATTTACATTGCAGTAATGTTAATGGAAAAAAAATTACAACTCTTGAATGACACATTTAAAACTATTTGCTCAGGCTGTCCGAGCCTGAGCCAGGTGGTTGCTGGGGCTTACTTCATCTATCAGCCTGCAGTGTGATTACTATTTGTTAATTAAATGCATAGTGCGCGTTTCTACCTAGGTAAGTTTGAGCTATTGGCTCAAGAGACGCATAGTTATTTAGGTCATTAGTTAAATAAACCTAAGGGTACAGCACCCAGGTTCACATTGTTAAGCCACTAGTTAATTTATCTGGGCTCCATTAGCCCAGAAACACATTTAACTCAGGTCACTAGTTTAAGCTATCTGGTCAACCGATCAGGTACACACAGCAATAGTTCACTAGCGTTAAACCATTCGGCAAAGCTGGCCCAGGCTCACATAGATGGCAAACACACGGTCTCACGGCTCTCCGGAGCAGCAGCAGTACATATGTCTTGGCAATAGATCTGCTTATTTTGAGGGGTTTTATCTTTTTATTCCTTTTGCCTTATAGGGATGATTTTAAGCATATTATTGTATAGCAGCAGCATACATATTTAATTGTTTTGTTTTCTTCTTCCAGCTTTGTAGGGGGGTTATTTTCTATGCTATTTGTGCAGCAGCAGTATGTCTTAAATACTCACGGCACCGTATCGCCATATGCATTGGCAGTAGCAAGTTCCTGTACTTGCTTGCCGCAGCAGCAATAATCTACAACTACAGCAATAACCAACAGCAGCAGCAATTCAGCAGCAGCAGCGTAGCAGATCTATTCCACCAAGACCAAATACATTAACATTGTCATATCCATCACGATGCTAAAATCTTCAGAGAGTTGTCATGATTGAATTATACATATAAGTACTGAGTAATATTAATTAACTACATGTACTTACTATATAGTTAGGGTTAGGATTCGGGTTTGGCTTAGGGTTACTTGCATGTAATTATGCATAATTAATTGTTATTATAATAGTAAGTATATGTAACGTGTAACAAGGACACCTTAAAATAAAGTGTTACCCATATTTGCATGACTAAGGGGGCTTTTACACTGGCAGTTAAGTTTGAAACAGGGCACGGTTCGCATGAAAAATCGCTAATATGAAAGCTGTCAGGCGAACCCGGGTGCACACCGGGATACTGAACTCGAGACTACCTGAAGGAGGTGGTCTGAGTTTGGTTGCATTCAAACTGTGGCGTGGTTCGCGTGAATATGAAAGCAACATGGACTCAGGTACGCACTTGTTTAGGAAGTAAAGTAATCTGTGCATGTATTTTAGCCGAATACAATGTATTTTCTTCAATAAAACACATATAAGTGATGATAGTGTTGCTGATTTACCTTGGATTCGAGTGTGAGTGAGCCTGCAGTGTATTCGCTTGTAGCAAGTGCAATCAGAGTGGCAAATGAATGGTAATCCACTGTATCCTCAAAATAGCCGCCTACATGCACCTCACATACAGTAAACCCATATGTCGTTTACTCTGCTGCGCATAATTGCACCAAATTAATGAAAAACACAATATATTGACCCATGTTCTGCTTTCTAACATGTGTCGTGCATGTTTGTGATGACGTAAGATAAACGCAACGCACCAGGGTTCGATAAATCTTTTATTTTTTATATATTTTTTTCATTTCTACGTGTCAGCCGCACGCAGCTGATTGCCTTCTGCAATCAGTGAGCCCGTTCACGCGCTCACAGCTGTTTCTTATTTTCTCATTTTGTTTATCCCTATTTTTACAACTTCTCATTTTCGTTGCCATTGTGTTTTGTCATTTTGACTTTAAGTTTTTTCAGTTGTCCCGGTTAGCTGTTAATCTTTCTGTTTACCCAGCTTGACCTTCTGATGCCTGTTATCTCAGCGATCTCTAGCCAGTGGCTAATGGAATTTGAGCTCAGCCTGTTCCTGTCTGTGTGAGTTGTTCTAACCTGTATGGAGTGGCTGTCTGATGATTAAAGTGTTTGATAGATCTGCGTTTGGCAAGGAAGCCTCTCAGCTATTGGCGGCTCTGTGTCAAGGCAAACTAGAAGCAGAGTGTGGGGTAATACCAGTTGGTCACAGGTTGACCTTTCCTCATCTGCTCCCTCTTGAGTTTCTGAGTTATCCAGTCCTGAACAAATGCAGATTGGAAGAATGCGTTTAACTGCTGAGGAGCGGCAACGCCATTTCACCAAGGGTCTCTGTCTTTATCGTGGTGGTCAAGGTCATATTGCTGCTGCTTGTATGGTAAAAGCTCACGCCCGTCAGTAGGCGGACGGCACTTCCATCACTTCACCAGTTGGCTCACGCACCACTATTCCAGCCATGGCTTTGCATAACGATTTTGTCATCAGATGTTCTTCGCTTGTTGATTCAGGAGCTGAGGGGAATTTTATGGATTTGACCTTGGCTCACCATCAAGGTCTTCCTATACTTGCTCTTTCATCCCCACTTACAGCTCACTCACTTAAGGGACATGATGGCTGTCACTCACATTACCGATCCGGTGAGTGTTATCACCTCCGGGAACCACAGCTGTACCTATTGTGCTGGGTCACCCATGGCTTTCACTTCATAGTCCCCACATAAACTGGGCAGACAATATTATTTTATTTTGGAGTTCTTGCTGTCATGCTGTTTGTCTGGTTTCTACTGTGTCTCCTGTTTCTGTTTCTTCTGTGTTGCAGGAGGAGGAAGCGGATCTATCTCGAGCGCTTGACACTTATCATGATCTGCGTGCGGTCTTCAGTCAGTCCCGAGCTGCTTCTTTTCCTCCCCACCGACCGTATGATTGCGCTATTGATCTCCTCCCAGGCTCTTCTCCACCTTGCAGATGTCTCTTCTCCTTGTCTGCACCTGAGTATGAGGCCATGGAGAAATATTTATCTGAATCTCTGGCAGCAGGTCTGATTTATCCCTCTTCTACTCCAGCTGGTGTGGGTTTCTTTTTCATGAAGAAAAAGGATGGCTCTTTGCGCCCTTGCATTGACTATTGGGGGCTGAATGACATTACCATTAAGAACAGGGACCCCTGGCTTTGATGTCTATGGCCTTCGAGGTCTTGAGGGGTGCAAAGTTCTTTACGAAATTGGACCTATGCAGTACTTATTATCTTGTCTGGATAAGGGAGGAGGATGAATGGAAGACACCTACAGGGCACTTTGAATATTTAGTTTTACCTTTCGGGTTGGTCAACGCCCTAGCCGTCTTTCAAGTGCTCGTCAATAACATGCTTAGAGATATGATTAATTATTTTGTCTCCGTGTACCTAGATGACACCTTAATTTTTTCTTGTTCTTTTCAGGTGTACGTTCAGCACGTCAGGCGAGTGCTTCAGCGGCTGCTAGAGAATCAATTATTCGTGAAGGCAGAGGACATTACCATTAAGAACAGGGACCCCTGGCTTTGATGTCTATGGCCTTCGAGGTCTTGAGGGGTGCAAAGTTCTTTACGAAATTGGACCTATGCAGTACTTATTATCTTGTCTGGATAAGGGAGGAGGATGAATGGAAGACACCTACAGGGCACTTTGAATATTTAGTTTTACCTTTCGGGTTGGTCAACGCCCTAGCCGTCTTTCAAGTGCTCGTCAATAACATGCTTAGAGATATGATTAATTATTTTGTCTCCGTGTACCTAGATGACACCTTAATTTTTTCTTGTTCTTTTCAGGTGCACGTTCAGCGGCTGCTAGAGAATCAATTATTCGTGAAGGCAGAGAAGTGCACTTTTCATGCCCAGTCAGTTTAGTTCTCGTTCAGTTTCGATCATTTTGGTGGAGGGGATTCGCATGGACCTTGCGAAGGTGAGAACTGTTTCTGATTGGCCGGTGCCTGGCTCTAGTAAAGCGTTACAACAATTTCTTGGTTTTGCAAGTTTTTATTGACGCTTTATCATGAATTTTGGCCAGATGGCGGTGCCTCTGACAGGATTAACCTCCACCAAGACTAAATTCTGTTGGTCGATCGTTGCTCAAGCAGCCTTTGATGATCTGAAATTCAGATTTACTGCTGCTCCAATGTTGATTTTGCCTGATCCTAACAGACAGTTTGTGGTGGAGGTGGATGCTTCAGAGGTGGTTGTCGGAGCAGTTCCTTCCCAAAATCCCCTCAGGATAATAAGTTACATCCTTGTGCTTATTTTTGTATCGTCTTTCTCCCTCAGAGCGAAATTATGACCAACAACAGAGAGCTGCTGGCAGTACGCCTAGCTTTGGGGGAGTGGCGTCATTGGCTGGAGAGGACAGCTATTCCATTTCTGGTGTGGACTGATCACAAAAATCTTGAGTACATTCGGTCTGTTAAGCATTTAAATGCCAGACAGGCCCTCTGGACCTTATTCTTTGGCTGTTTTAATTTTGTATTGTCTTATAGACCGGGCTCTAAAAACCGTAAACACGATGCTTTGTCCCGGCAGTTCAGCACCCCTGGCGACACGCTCCCTACTGATACGATCTTGCCTTCAGATCGTTTGGTGGGGGCTGTCGTCTGGGGTGTCGAGAGACAGGTTAAACAGGTGCTTGCTCGATTTGAACCCCCTTTGGGTTGTCCAGCGGGACGGTTATTTGTGCCTGATTCAGTCCGCACCTCCGTCTTGCGATGGGGCCACTTCTCCAAACTCATGTGTCATCTAGGTGTGAGGAGGTCGCTGCCAGCCATCCGTCAGCGTTTTTGGTGGCCTGCCATGTTTGAGGACGTTCGTTGGTTCGTGGGTCCGTGTGAGGTTTGTGCTCAAAATAAAACTTCTTATCAATCTCCCGTTGGTCTGCTTCATCCCCTTCCCATTCTCTCCTGTCCCTGGTCGCATATTGCCCTGGATTTTGTTACTGGTCTCCCTATATCCAGTGGCAATACTGTGATTCTTACCGTGGTGGATTGCTTTTCTAAACTTCCCTCCAAACGCCTTCTAAACGTCTCTCCAAACTCCCCTTCTCTAGGGAGACAGCCCGGGTGGCCATTGACCACTCTTTTGAATTCATGGTCTTCCAGAGGACGTGGTCTCTTGACAGGGGGCCCCAGTTCGTCTCCTATTTTTGGAGGGAGTTCTGTCGACAGCTGAGTGCCTCCGGCAGTCTGTCTTTAGGATGCTATCCACAGACCAACGTCCAAACCGAGCACACTAATCAGGATCTCGAGCGGATGCGCCAATACCTGGCTTCTCATAACCCCTCTTCCTGGAGTCAGCAGCTAACTTGGGCTGAATATGCCCTTAACTCCTTGCCGGTGTCTTCGACTGGGCTTTCCCTGTTCATGTGTTGCCTTGGTTATCAGCCCCCTTTGTTTCCCTCCCAGGCTGCCGTTCCCTCAGTCCAGGCATTTATCCAGCGCTGTCGCTGTACCTGGAGGAGGGCCAGGGAGGTGCTGGCCCGGTCTAGGGGATGTACCAAAAGAGCTGCTGACCACCATTGGACTGCTGCTCCGAAATATGTTTGTTGGCAAATGTTATGGCTCTCTACGTGAGATTTGCCACTTAGGGTTCCAGCACGTAAGCTGGCACCTAGATTTATTGGACCATACCCTATTGTCAAGGTCGTCAGTCTGGTGGCGCTGCAGCTTCGTCTGCCTAATTCTTTCCGTCGTGTTCACCCTATCTTTCATGTTTCTCATTTTAAACCTGTCTTGCGTTCTCCCCATTCCCCTCATGTTTACATTCATGTCCCCCCTCCACCGCTAATTCCAGACGCCATGGATGGGGTTTTCAATATCTAGTGGACTGGGAGGGATATGGTCCGGAGGAGAGATCTTGGGTCCTGGCTCGGGACATACTGGACCCGAGCACACTAATCAGGATCTCGAGCGGATGCGCCAATACCTGGCTTCTCATAACTCCTCTTCCTGGAGTCAGCAGCTAACTTGGGCTGAATATGCCCTTAACTCCTTGCCGGTGTCTTCGACTGGGCTTTCCCTGTTCATGTGTTGCCTTGGTTATCAGCCCCCTTTGTTTCCCTCCCAGGCTGCCGTTCCCTCAGTCCAGGCATTTATCCAGCGCTGTCGCTGTACCTGGAGGAGGGCCAGGGAGGTGCTGGCCCGGTCTAGGGGATGTACCAAAAGAGCTGCTGACCACCATTGGACTGCTGCTCCGAAATATGTTTGTTGGCAAATGTTATGGCTCTCTACGTGAGATTTGCCACTTAGGGTTCCAGCACGTAAGCTGGCACCTAGATTTATTGGACCATACCCTATTGTCAAGGTCGTCAGTCTGGTGGCGCTGCAGCTTCGTCTGCCTAATTCTTTCCGTCGTGTTCACCCTATCTTTCATGTTTCTCATTTTAAACCTGTCTTGCGTTCTCCCCATTCCCCTCATGTTTACATTCATGTCCCCCCTCCACCGCTAATTCCAGACGCCATGGATGGGGTTTTCAATATCTAGTGGACTGGGAGGGATATGGTCCGGAGGAGAGATCTTGGGTCCTGGCTCGGGACATACTGGACTACTTGCTGATTGAGGAGTTTCATTGCTGTCAGTCTCATTCCACCAGGGGTCCACCGGGTGGCGTCCCTGGGGGGAGGGGTACGATCTTTCTCTTCTCCTGCACGTGTTTTTGTTTTCCTTTCTATGTGTCGGCTGCACGCAGCTGATTGCCTTCTGCATTCAGCGTGGCCATGCACGTGCTCACAGCTGCTTCTCATTTTCTCATTTTGTTTCTCCCTATTTTTACATTTCGTCTTCTCTTTTTCATTTTGACTTTAAATTTTTTCAGTTGTAAGTTTTAGCCGTTAGTTTTTGTTTTTCTGTTTCCCCAGCTCGACTTTCTTGATGCCTGTTGTGTTGCCAGTGTGACTAAACAACAATGGGAGGAGGTATCAAGGAAAAGGGCATGACATAAACTAGAAACAAGAACTTCAAAATAAAAAACTGACTTGACCAAAAACATTAAATGGGAAACAAAATAAATGTCTACATAAATGTTACAAATAAGATCAACATTTTGTGGAAATGGGTGCTTGCTAAGTTGAAAAATTTTTGGTTTATGTGTTACAGTTGTGTAGTGAGCAGCAAGAGAGCCGTCCGTTACTGAGCCCTTCTATTGATGATTTCCAGAGTGAGAGCAAGAGTGATACATCCACACGGCCAGTCACCTCCAACACAGCAGGTTCCCCCATAATTACTGCTCCGTCATCTGTTCCTCCTCTCCTTCTCACTCGTCTGCTCTTCTCTTATCCTATCTCCAATTGGTGTTCCTTGGCATTTACTCTTTGTCTCAATGAATCCTTTAAATTCAAAATTGTTAATTTTTTTAGGTATCAGTTTTTCACTATTCATGATTGAAAATTGCATATTACCTAAGAATAGAAGATTTTGAAGGATTTTTTTTGTACCCATAAATGTGTTATTTGGTTAATAGAATAAGAGAATACAGGTTTTAATTTTGAATGACTCTTATTGGCAATGTTTTGTCTCTATTCTTGTCCACAGCACTAGACTTGGTAGACTTGAGTGAACCTTATGAGAGAAGGTGGAGCTGGGACAGATGGAGTCCCCGTGGGTCTCGTAAGAATGGTTTCTCTAAGAGTAGCCTTCACAAGAAGAAGACTGAAGAGACAGAGCTGATCCAGGTGGAGACAGAGCCATCATCTCCCAGCCGTTTTAACAGCCGTTCTAACCCTGAAAGAGCCTCATTAGATTCAGGTATATAGCTTGTTAATGAAAGACACTTTGGCATTGTTGTTAAAATTCACCATAAGTCAGTTTAGTTGTCAATTGAGTTTTTTTTTGCATTGATATCTTTTACCTTTGGTGCCATCTGTAACGTAGGAGCTGTGACGACAGAGTAGAGGATCCACATGCAAGGCTTTATTAGAAGCGTAGTCAGACAGGCAGGGTCACACACCGGCAAAACAGTACAATCTAAGGAACAGATGAGTACAAAGAGTAATCCAATACGCAGGCAATGGTCAGGGCAGGCAGCAAACAGTCAATAACAAGGAAACAGTCCAGGGTCACAAACAAGGCAAGGCAAGGTAAGGAAACAAGGAACAAGGCAAAACAGGAGAACACGGGTATGCTACAGGCTAACAATCAACAGCCATGTGTTTGTGACTGAGTGGTTCCTTTATAGTCCTTCTAATGTGAAGCAACTGTGAACTGGTGATGAGTGCTGATAAGTCCGGGCAAAGGATTGTGGGAAATGGAGTCCTGGGTGAATAGTAAAAGTCAGGGATGAAGTGCCCTCTGGTGGAGATCATGGGCACTCCAGTGTGTGATCGTGACAGAGCCCCCCCCCAAGAAGCGGCTTCCAGACACTCCTTAACAGACCAGAGTCCAGGAGGGAGGTGGAGCGGAGGCGGAACAGGGGGAGAGATGGAGGGCCAGTCCATGAGAAAGGGGAGGAACAGGTTACTGAGGCAAATCCGGCGGAGCAGGAAACCAAGGCGGAGCAGTGGCCAAAGGCAGAGCTATTTTAATTACATTCCATTACAAGATGGATGGACAGTTCATTAGTAGCATCCATGGCCGGTCTAGGACAGGAAGAGAGTACATAGGTGGTCTCCTTGACCGTGACGAAACAGTCAGGAAGTTCACAGACGGCCTCCATAGCAGTGACCGAACAGGTAGAGAGTTCACAGACGGCCTCCAGAGCCGTGACAGGATAGGCAGAGAGCTCACAGACGGCCTCCAGAGCCTTGACAGGACAGGCAGAGAGTTCACAGATGGCCTCCAGAGCCATGACAGAACAGGCAGAGAGTTCACAGACGGCCTTCATAGCCTTGACAGGACAGGCAGAGAGTTTACAGACGGCCTCCATAGCCGTGACAGGACAGGCAGAGAGTTCACAGACGGCCTTCATAGCCGTGACAGGACAGGCAGAGAGTTTACAGACGGCCTCCATAGCCGTGACAGGACAGGCAGAGAGTTCACAGGCGGCTTCCATAGCCGTGACAGGACAGGCAGAGAGTTTGCAGTTCATAGACAACCTCTTTGGTCGGTTCAGGACCGGACACAAGTTCATAGGTGGCCTCCGTGACTAGTTCAGGGCAGCATAAAATTTCAGGGACAGGCAGAGAGTTTACAGACGGCCTCCATAGCCGTGACAGGACAGGCAGAGAGTTTACAGACGGCCTCCATAGCCGTGACAGGACAGGCAGAGAGTTTACAGACGGCCTCCATAGCCGTGACAGGACAGGCAGAGAGTTTACAGACGGCCTCCATAGCCGTGACAGGACAGGCAGAGAGTTTACAGACGGCCTCCATAGCCGTGACAGGACAGGCAGAGAGTTCACAGGCGGCTTCCATAGCCGTGACAGGACAGGCAGAGAGTTTGCAGTTCATAGACAACCTCTGTGGTCGGTTCAGGACCGGACACAAGTTCATAGGTGGCCTCCGTGACTAGTTCAGGGCAGCATAAAAGTTCAGAATCGACCTCCTTGGTCGTGACAGGGTAATCAGAGAGTTCAGGAAAGACCTCCTTGGTCAGGACTGAGTAAATTCAGAGGCAGTCTTTGCGACCATCTCAGGCAGGGCTGATAGTTCATGATTGACTTCGAGGGCCGAGACAGGTTTGACAGGGGATTCACTGACGGTCTCCATGACCTTGTTGGGACAGACAAAGGGTTCATAGGTGGACACCCCTGTCTTGAGAGGAGCTGAGGCAAACATCCCCGCTGCCTCTGGAGGTTCTGCAGCGGATGCCGTCACCTCTGGAAATTCTGCAACGGATGCCACAGAAAGTTCATAGACGGCCCTTACGACCATAACAGAGGCATCGGGAAAGAGGGAAACATCGGGAAACTGGAACAGAAGCGGTCTCTGGGTCTAGAGTGGGCGCCACCACCTCGGAAGGTTCTGCAGTGGAAGCTGCAACCTCTGGGGAAACTACGGTGGTGTCTGTGGCCCAAACTCAGAGAATGGCCGTAGCCATTACTGGTAGGACAGAGAATAGTTCGTCTATCTCAGAGACTGAAGGTGCTGTGCCTGGGGAACTGAGGTGAGTATCGGCCGGCAGGCTTGAGAGCATTGAAACAATGTCGCTTGAGAGCGTTGAAACAGTGTCATTTGAGAGCGTTGAAACAGTGTCATTTGAGAGCGTTGAAACAGTGTCGCTTGAAAACACTGAGTCTGCGTGGCTCGGGAGCGGAGAGTTTGTGGGGTAATCCAGAGCTCGGACAGACACCAGCGGTAGATCCTCCACACTTGATACCAGTCTTGGACTGACAGGTTTGTGGAGGGCTCAGGCAGAATAGTCACGACTGGACGCTGCTCGGGAGTGGCAGCTGTGACGAGAAGAGGTTCTGAAACGGTGGCCATGATGGGACGAGACCCTGGAATGGCAGCCATTTTGAGAACAGGTTCTGGGTTGGCAGCCATTTTGTGAATTGTCTCTGAGCTGGCGGCCATTTTGTGATAAGTCTCTGCCTTTCCCACAGTGAAAAGTGAACCACATAGCGACAGTGCATAATCCATTAAGTCTCTTTGTGTACAATTGAATTTCCCTTCAGGTAAGCATGATTTCACTGACACCATCAGAGGTTACTGAGACTTGATGGTGATGACTTTAAAAACCCTATAACTGATGTTGTCCTATAACTAAAACTGTAGCACTTGTGGTTGGAATTTGGGTATTGTTTTTGACCAGGCTCTCAAATTTGATTAATAAATGAGTCTCTTTGTGTACAATTGAATTTCCCTTCAGGTAAGCATGATTTCACTGACACCATCAGAGGTTACTGAGACTTGATGGTGATGACTTTAAAAACCCTATAACTGATGTTGTCCTATAACTAAAACTGTAGCACTTGTGGTTGGAATTTGGGTATTGTTTTTGACCAGGCTCTCAAATTTGATAGACAAATAAATTCAGTTGTTAAACCAGCACTGTTTCAGCTTAAGATGATAGCTAAAATAAAATCTTTTCTTTCTTTTAATAAGCTGGAAACTGTTGTTGACACATTTATTTAAACAAGATTGGATTATTATTTTTTTAAATTATTTTTGTCTTTGTTCGTGATTGTTTTATATTGTTATTTGTTTTATGTATTTATTTAAATTTTTTTGTGCAGCACTTTGGTCAACTTTGTCGTTATTAAATGTGCTATATATATCAAAAACTTTACAATCTGATGCAAAATTTCACACTTCTAAAAAAAATTGGACAATGTGGTATTATTATGATTATGATCTACCTGGGTTAACCCAGACGCCATAGATATGGTAGCTGTATCTCCATGCTCAGAACAAAATGTTAATTCATGAAACCCTATAACACATTAGGCAAGTTGTCCCTTATAATGAAAAGGCCTGCATTTATGAAATTAATTTAAGTGTAAAGTTCTTTTAATCAATTTAAGAGGTGCTTATGATTAAACTTACAGCTGATTTAATCCAAGCACTCAGTGTAATTACATTTTTTACACCCTTTGTTGTCTATTTTTTTTTTATCCCATTGGCCACTTCATCAGGAAGCAGTTACTCTGCACTTTAGCATTCACATTAGCATATTATTAGATTTAAAGTACTGGAACTAAATTGCTGGAAAATTATGGAAATGTTTCAAACACACAGAACTTTGGCTTTCATGACACTGATGCCCCAAGTAGGAATGTATTCATTTTTATTTTAGCTTTGTTGTTTGTCTCAAGCTTATGCTTGAAATGGTTTAAAATGAAACGCTACACTGGCTTATTTTAATCCTCTGAAAAGCTTTAACAACTTGCACTGTAAAGTTCATTTCCAGTAGATTATGCCATAAGCTTCTGTAAGCTAAACCATTGCCATGTTTTCCCTGTTGTACTATATTTATCATTCCACAGCCGAACTGCTTTAATCAATTGCGAGCTGAGATAAGCAATCCTTGAGCTGTAAGCTGTATCCTTATCTGCTGCTGGGTAGCCTTAATCTACCTTTTGCACCAATGTGTTGTTTCATTAAAAGCAGTTTGTGACAGCCTGTCTCACTCAATACTCACTGTCCTGTCTCCAGTGAGCAACTCACCCTTGGCGAAATGGGAGGAGGTGAGCCTTCACCCAGACAGTGCCTTGAAAGGAGGACGGAAGTGGAGATATGAGAGGAAGAGGTGCACCTCCAACCATTCATCTAGTGAGCTTTTGTGGTACGTTCAGGTTTACACCTCATTGTGCATATTTTATCATGGTGTCCTAAACAGGCCTGATATGATATGTTTCCATATTTAGTGTTTAATATAGTCACAAGGTGTGCTTAACTGTTTTTGGAGCCATAAAGATCAACTTTATGCTGCTTTAATAATTAATATTGGGGTAAAACAAAAACAAAGCATGTTGAATTTTTACATTCTATTCCCCAAAACCATTAAATTAGATTTAATAAGCCTTTAATAAGATTTAAATTAGATTTAATAAGCCTTTAACTTAACACGTAGTTAGGTTAAAAAACGTTTGGACAGCTGTGTCACTAACAGTGTGAATGTTGCATTATTAAAAAAAAACTGTTCTTAAATACACCTTACCAGTATTATAAATGGAAGTTAATATTTTGAGTCCATTTTACATATTTTATCATTTTCTCTTCAAATCATCCTGAGTGGCCTCTTTTTCTGTCTTTGAGTTTTGGGGGGTAAATCTATTGGTTATAAAAGATAAAGAAATGCTATGTATTTTTAACAGTATGGTCATTTATCTTAGATGTTAGATTTGAGTTGTTTAATTCAGTTGAATAATTCAGTTGCCTCTGTGCATCATTACCATTATTGCAAGCAATAATATCATTATTCACAGCATCTTGTCCTTTTCAGGTCTGCAGACTTTAAAACAGATTTCTCTAACAGGCATAGTACCCTGGAGCTCAGCATTAGCACGGAGTCAGACCCTGGGCCGGCCCCTCAGGTACACACTAATGATACTTTGATCTCATGTAAAAGACTACAGCAGCATTCAGTATTGATCATCATCTCCCCTCACACTCAGAAAATTGTTCCTGTGTGCACTTAAAATGGTACAAACCCTTCTCACTAGGGCCTTCTGCGGACAAAATTGTTCCATTAGAAAAAAAAATCAAATACTGGAGGTACTTGAAAAATCCAAATAGTAAGCTGAGGTACCTGAGGAAAGGCACATACATCTTTGTATATGACAGGTACAGAATGCTACTATAAAAGGCCTTCCATGTTTCTAAGGTGCAGTTAATGGAAAGTGATACATTCGTTGTTTGAAGTACAGGATTTTTACCCTCATGTACCCCTTTTCTGAGTGTGTATTAAAAATATACATGCATATTTGTCAGATTTTTCTGTATTGATTCCTCTTTGTGCAAGACGTTCTATTTATTTCTCAGATACTAGTAAGGATTTAAAGTGCCCCTATAATGGATTAAGAAAGGTTCATATTTTGGTTTTGGGAGTCCCCAACAACAGGTTGACATGCATGCAAGGTCAAAAAACACTTTCATTGTCTTACAATATGCATTTATTTTTTACCTTATTTGCTCAAGGCCTCCCAAACGATTTGCTCAATGATTCATTTTTCCAAACCCCTGCTTTGCGTGTGATTGAGCGGTCCTCTAATCTGCAGTGATTGGTCCGATGACCCAGTCTGTTGTGATTGGTCTACCGGGTGCAGGGCATGTCGGAAACGGAAAGCCCATAACTCCAAGTAATAACAACGACAAACATTCACTATTCATCGACACATTTCTAGACAATTGCGAGCGAACAGATATTTCTGTTAGCCGGTTAGCCAGAGACCTACAAGCTGCGCGGAGCGAACACAACACACACAACTAAATACGTATTTTGCATGCTACAGAGAACATGAGAGCAACAATTTTTAATACTTACAGGTTGTGATTTGGAGGAGGAAGAAGCTGGTCCAAATAAACTGGGTACTGATCCTTCCTTCAAAATAAAAACCGGCCTGCGAATCCCGCTTGTACGCATTTAGGTTGCTGTAGCAGTCATCAGTAAAATGACGGGGACACAACACAAGGTTGGAGCTATACTGCTGTGGTATTGCTGTAAAAAATGAACTTTAACCATTGATTCTTCACAGCCTCGTCCTTTGGAATAAAAAAAACAAAAACAGATTTACCCCCACAGTGTAGAGCACAGCGTCTTCTCGACATGATGCTATCCACAGGAATCCGCTACAGTGTTTAAGGGAGGGGGGGTTCAAGTTTTCCCAGGTCTGTGTGTGCAACAAGTGGGCGGGCATTACTGTATGCTAATGTTTCATGTTGACGTCAACATGAAACGGCTTGGGATTCATTTTAAAAATGACTCAGTGTTGACTCTTTCTTTTGAGAGACAATAACTTTATACACGGTTCACTTTTAGATTTAAAACTTTTTTCATTCACTTAGAGCTGTGTTACACACTGCATAAAAGGTACTTTTCAAAAATCCATAATAGGGGCACTTTAAATATAGCAATAATATATACTAAACCTTTATACTGCCCACAACTTTAATCCTGCCTACTGAAGAACTGAGTACATGAATAATATACAGTGGCCCCAGTAAGTATTCAGTAGACCAGAAATTGTCTAAATGTCACTCCATTAGATAACAAAATCTTAATGAACGGACAACACAAGCACACTTCAACATTTCACAGAAAGACATTTGTTAGGCTCTACATCAGGGATGGGCAACTGGCGGCCCGCGGGCCGTATACGTAAAGATTGCTTTCAGTTAATGATGTTAATACTATCTCCAACCAGGAGAGGGCGTTATAGTTTCCAGCCGCTCCCCGTATTAATTTCAGCATAGTAGGACGTGCACTCTAATGTAAACATTCATTAGCATTAGCAAATAATAAATTAAAAACTGACCATGAAAACATTATTTTCCAGTCAAGATGGTAAACAGATGATCTTTTTACCAAATTCAAGGGGATACCCATATGTTTGGATTGTTTGGAAATCTGTATTTTATTTAAATCGCCATCACACCACTGCTCACAAACAACGGGGACGCCAGAGTTGCACCCCAGATAGCACACGTATGTCTGCAAGATGTCTGTTAAAGATCTCTTCATCTGGAAAGCATCTGCTGTGTACAAACATCTGATAGACGTCTTAAGATGTCAGTTTTACATTCATTCTAAATCATAAACATCTTAGACATCTTCTAAATGTCTATTTGACATCTGATAGGAAACGTCCTATAGACGTATTGCAGATGAGCAAATGCGCTAAAAAATACATCTTACAGATGTAAATGCAGACGTCAAATAGACGTTTCTGAGGTGTACGTGTGCTATCAGGGACTTGCCTCAAATCTCAAAGGTAAAATAATTTCAAAGGTAAAATTCATAGTCAACAAAAGCTTTTTGCCAAATGCATGACAGAAATGTTTGCACTAAATTATGTTCTTACCCATCTGCTATTTTTGCTACATATTTTTAAATGTGAACCAGTGGACCACATGAGTCAAAATGTCTGGCAAAAAGTCAACACCATCCTGGACTCCCGGCGACGAGGCGGCCGTCTGGAGTATCTTGTGGATTTGGAAGGATACGGCCCAGAGGAGAGATCATGGGTTTCACATGATGACATCCTTGATCCAGCCTTATTAACAGAGTTCCATGATTAGCATCCTGACTGTCCTGCACGACGAGGACATGGTCATCCTCGTCGCTGCATCGTGCAGTCATCTGGATCAGCTGATGCACTTCACCTGTCAACACTAATCAAGTCACCATATAAAGCCACCTTCCCATCACTACCTTAGTGTCTGGTCTTGCATCAACTTACCTGACTACTTACCTGCTCTACCTACCTGTTCGTTGAATCCATCCCAGTCGTCTGCCATCATCTTCTGTCTTCGACCCAGCACGTTGTCTCAGCCTCACCCTGCAAGAAACCTCAGTGACTGTTCTGCTAAGTCTTTGCTCAAGATTATCAGCAATATTATCTCACCCATGATCGTTGCTTGCTCCTCTCCAGAAGCCTGTAATAAAGCTCTGTGAGACCGTCATTTACCTGTGTTGTCTCCTTCTGTTTGCTGACAGATACCATCTACTTGTCAAATATTACGTGTTTCACACCACAATTTCAAAGCTACTTTGTTTGCAGTACTGCGGGGGGGGGGGGCTAAAGTTACCCAACCTTTAGTAACTAGTATCCTCTGTGGTTACTTTGCTACAACATCTGTGTAAACTTGAGAGGAACTGGCTTCGCACATCCACTAAAAATCACATCGAATTCAGATAAATTTAAATCCCAATATGGCAAATAAATTTAGTTAGTTCTTGACATAATAGTTATGAAAAAACGTCTAGCATCTTTTATTTGCAGATACCTCTTGGTTTGATAGTTCATCGTCTCATGTATATTTTAGTGTGGCTTAAGTGTTCAAATACTTTTTGGGGCCACTGTATACTAAAAAATTTATATTGGCCATAACTTTAAGGTTGCTTATTCAGCATGATCTGAGGACAAAGACAGTGTTACAAAGCGACTGCTGGTTGACCTTGTCTGCATGTGTGTGACCATCTGTGTGCACAGCGGCAGAGGCCCCAGCTGGGCGGTACTTTACTGGGGAGACAACACTCATTAGAGGAGGAGTTTGTTCGAGCCAAGGCTGCTGTGGAGGTGAGACAGAGTCCGTACAATACACTCACACACACATGCTAACACAAGAAAATCACAGCTACTTATTCATTTGAAAAGTTTGGAAAAAGTTGTGTCTGCTACCACACAAATCTTCATACCTCAAGGCTTACTCGCAATGTATCTGGTCACCTGGGAATTGCAGTTTCTTGCATTCTGTAAGGTCAGTCTCACCCTGTAAGTTAAGACTGCATAATTGGTGTATTTTTAGCCAAACAGTGCAGCATTAACAAAAATGAAATCTCAAAGAGGCTGCTTTGTGATGATGTCAGCTCTTACCTCTCTAGTCTTCCATCCAGAGATGCTTATTGGGCAGTAATATTCATAAGACATCCATTTTAATGTCATGTGCTCAGTAAAGAAACCAGTAAAAAAGGCCAGAGCATCTGTACTGTAGCTATATTAAACAGTGACACTAAAATCCAATCAATATCATGATTCAAACTGTCTGAAGTTTTCTGCTTCCATCGTATGAAACTACTGTAACTTTTATAGCACACTCGAATACGTATGCTTTTATATTTAAAATACAATTTTAAGGAAGATTATTTCTGCCGTGAAACATATTTAACTGAACATAATTCCTATAGAAAAAAGTGTTTTAGCAAAACTTTACTGCTTATTCATATTTACGAAAGAATAATTCATGATATTTGTAAAAATAAAGAGAAACTTTTTACTTTTTAAACTAACAAAGTAAATAAAGATGTGTACATACAATATGTATGTACACATACAAACAGTATGTATGGTGTAAAGAAAATGTTACTGTAACAAATGAACACGGGGAGTCAGGGTTTATTTAACACAAATGGTGCGATAACAGAACAGTCTTGAATGATAACATGGTGAAAACTTAAAGGCGATACTCATATGTGCTGACGAGGATGGAGGATGAGGCAGACGAGATGACGAGGGCCACACAGACACAGGTAAACGGGAGATTATGCTGGAATAATCAAAAGAACAGATTAGTAAGGAGTGCAGCATAGTACGCACATACAAGGCCAGACAGTGTCCTTGATGAGGCTAGTGTTTGAGTGACAGGTGCATATGATTAGTCTGTGGCAGAGTGACGGCGGTGAACGGGGAATCCGGGATAGTTAACCTGTGTATTGCGGTTTATTTCACAAAAAAAGAGTCACTTCATTTAAACTTTTTTTTTTTTTTTTTAAATGGTACAAAGGTTTTTCAAAACCATGTATCACACCAACATTAGTACAGATTCTTGGGAATTGTCACGCGTTTTAAATACGTTTATCCAAAAGTTTATTATACGTTTATTTTCCTTTATCAGGGACTCAAATACTTACTGATTAATTGCTACAAAAGCTTATGCCTGGTGCATATTATAAACTAAAGCAAAAAGTTGTTGAAACTATAAAGCTAGTGTGCAGGTTTTCTTGTGCTAGCTGGTGATTATTTGAGTACAGATGAATGACTCTGGAGAACCCTTGCGGTGTTGCAATTGCATGGCACCAGTAAGGAGTGCAGCATAGTACGCACATACAAGGCCAGACAGTGTCCTTGATGAGGCTAGTGTTTGAGTGACAGGTGCATATGATTAGTCTGTGGCAGAGTGACGGCGGTGAACAGGGGGAATCCGGGATAGTTAACCTGTATATTGCGGTTTATTTCACAAAAAAAGAGTCACTTCATTTAAACTTTTTTTTTTTTTTTTTAAATGGTACAAAGGTTTTTCAAAACCATGTATCACACCAACATTAGTACAGATTCTTGGGAATTGTCACGCGTTTTAAATACGTTTATCCAAAAGTTTATTATACGTTTATTTTCCTTTATCAGGGACTCAAATACTTACTGATTAATTGCTACAAAAGCTTATGCCTGGTGCATATTATAAACTAAAGCAAAAAGTTGTTGAAACTATAAAGCTAGTGTGCAGGTTTTCTTGTGCTAGCTGGTGATTATTTGAGTACAGATGAATGACTCTGGAGAACCCTTGCGGTGTTGCAATTGCATGGCACCTCTTCGTCATGGTGACAGGACTGCTTGAGGGAACCGCAGGCAATCTAGGAAAAGATTGATCATCCATATTCCATTGGGCTGATAACAGACATTTATTTATTTGATTTATACCTGTGTATCAGTCATGCAAATGGAAAAGATGAGTGTGTATGACTGTTTGTTGTATGTGATCGTGTGCAGTGTGCAGGATTTTCTGTGATTAATTGGCCCATCCAATGGGTACCTTCATCACAGATACAGCACTCTCCCCTCATTTCCCCTGCAAACACTCAGTGAATCAGCTCTAGGTGGACTGATGAAGCCTAAGCAATTGTTTGTGTGTTGCACGATTAATTTGAGCTGCCAAGAAAAATAAAAACACGAAGATTTCCAGTCAGTGTTGCTTTAAGAACTGGTTTATTCAAGCAGGGAGCCAAAGTAAGCAAACGAAGAATCCTGGGTGGAACACACACTAGCAAACCATGCACAAATGCACAGATGGTTGATTAAAAAGCCTTTTAGATCAATGTCATGGGCGTGAATGAAGTTCACAGGGTTATTTGCTGTTTGCCTGATAAAATAAATGCCCTCATTCATGAAGGTGATGCTGATTTTTCCCTTTGTCATGATCAGAAGCCCTTGAGAATACATAAATGGAAAGACTTTGACAGTGACTGTGATTACATGTGCAAGAATATTACAATATTATTCAGAATTTGATTGTATTCCCAATATTTATGTTATGTAAACATGTCAATCTGTGAACTGATTAAACTGATTAAGGTTTCTAGAAATCTGAATCTGAATACAGATGGTATAAGCCAAAATTAATCAGAATTCTGTGTCATGTAACCAACGTATTCTGAATTGCACATCTAATTGAATATTCACTTTTACTGTATCCGTGCATGTCCAAATGAAAGTAATTCTTAGAACTGTGTGATACATGGAAAATGTCAGTACATAGTACTATGGAAAATAATGTGATGCAAATGACGTGATCTAAATGTGGTCACTAAGGCCATTACTTTCTGTTCTTTTTTTCCATGGTGATTGAATCTGTTAAGAGGTCTCTCTCTCTCTCTCTCTCTCTCTGTGTGTATGTGTGTGTATGTGTGAGTTTGTAACCCTATCTCTCTCTCTCTCTCTCTCTCTCTCTCTCTGTGTGTATGTGTGTGTATGTGTGAGTTTGTAAAATTTTTAAGACAAATTCACACACATGCACACCCACACACAGTCTGAGAGAGTCATTTAAGATAATACTTTCCTTTAGGGCTTTGCAGTACATGATGGACTGTAACTGGAATCTGCCCGGAATTATCATACCTCATCCGACACATAAAACTGTGTATAAAAATACATATGCATACATTGTTTGGTGCTTCTGCTGACCTCTCAGATTGATAAGAACTAGATACTGTATGAAAGCTGAGAGGTCTGTCTGTAATCCAATCATAAATGTGCTTCTTGCAGATTATATTCTGGTGAATCCATAAAGATGAATATGTTGACCTTTTGACCTTGCTGCTTCAAATTACTTTACAGCTTTTATAGCTAAAAAACAATATGTCCTCATAAAACTGGAGCATGATTGTGAGTCTGGCTAGTCCTATGTGGAACATTTAAAACAAAACAAAAACACATAGCAATTCAAATGCTATTAAGTCTATCCTAATTATTCCCTGCTGGTATAAGTTATTGTTAAAGCAGCATTTTATAGATGCCAAATAACATCTCTCTGTAATGCTCTACAGGGTCACGTTTTATATGGTATTCCAATATTGGCTGTGTCCTAAAGGGCTGTTAAACTGTCTCCCACAGTCAGACACTGAGTTCTGGAATAAAATGCAGGCAGAGTGGGAGGAGCTGGCACAGAGGAACTGGTTGGAGGATGCTGACAGTGAAGGCCTGGTTCCACTCAACTTTTCACCCACTGAGAAGGTATTCTCAACCAATCAGAATGCTCTGCATCAGTGGTTCTCCACCATGAGCTGGCCCCCCCTAGCAAATTCCAAGAAGGTCTTAGGATGACTTTTATTTAAAATAATAAATGATTATTAATATATTAAAAATAATCTAATTTTAAACATCCCCTCTGGTGATAAATCAAGTTTTTTTAATCTGCTGTTTTTTAATAGGCTTAAAGACAAACCATGTGCAAATTCATCAGTCAACACCATTGTCAAGTATTTTCTCCCTAAAACTGCTGTGTCCCAAAGACAGTCTCTAAAATGTAAAACGGAACTGCCCCTGTCACAAACATTTAACTAATCCCGTCAACGTGCGGGACGGGGCTTATGATATATTTTGATATCAAAGGTTTTTATAATAAATAGAGCTTTTTAGATTGATGCTGGGGCTTTTTAGGGTGGGTAGAATCTGCTATTTCTGACCCAGTTTGTTTGCTGGTTTCCATGGCTGCAATACGCTGTGTCTTCCGCCAACTGGCAACCCGGGGTACCAAAATACTATTGAATAAACTGCCAGTGGGCGGAATCACACATATCAAAACAAAACATTTCAAAGTAGAATAATTGGCTGAAGGATTGTTTTTCAGAGAAATGAGCAAGTGAACTGCATGTTTTTTGTTAATTATCTACAAAATCATACATTTATGACAGTACTGTCAAAAAATTACATACAGCACCTTTAACCAATGGAAACCACTCTATTCATTGTTAACCTATCAAAGGTGCTGTTCCACACCACCGCATGAATGTATTTCATGATGGCTGCCCTCTGTATTGCATTTTATGTGACGGCAGAATTGATACAGTGGTAGATTATCACTTCAAACGTTATAGACTCCAGATGCTGGATAATGCTCTCTTTCATCTAAAATGATCTCTTATGTTCCATCGTGTGCTTCCAAACAGGTAGAGAATGTTCAGATATTGCCAAAAACTATACTGTGCTGCCTGTGCTACAGCCCTTTTAGAGAGACAGCTTGATTAATCATAGCATCCAGTTGCTAGGCGCTTTCTATGCAGTTAAGTTGTTTTGGGTGGTTGATGGGATGCTGCTATTCAGTTTCTTGGGTGTTCTGGATGGTTGCTTAAGATAAATTCTAAGAAGTTTGTAAGAATGCAGTTCTGTTTCTTAAGAACATCCTTTTTTATTAATAAGAAAATGGCAGGGTTTAGTAGTGTTTTCTAATTGTATGGTGGTTCTTGTCAAAAATACCTCAAAGGCTGTATTTTTGCGCTGTGTGCAGATTACTGTAATAATCATAATATTTGTGTACACTATTTTCATTTCAACTGGCTTGATGGGAGTTGAACACCCAGTGTTGCATTTTTTTTAATGGGATGTTTAGTATTTTAAGAGCCTGTGGCAAGATGGAGCGGTCTGTTGCTGCATTCATTTAAGTCTTAGTTTATTGTGTAGTGTCCTGGATGGTGTGAATGTTGGGCATATGGCTTTGCAGTGGATCATTTGAAGTGTGAGTTCCTGTGCCCTTTTCTTCTCCCCACGCCTCTGATTAGCCCAACTGCACTTTCCACTGCAATATTAAAAGACCTCAGCATGATCTAATTATCAACACACCACCATCTACCTCTCCAGATTTATGAAAGGCTTACAATAAGTCCTGCTCTCAACTATTCTATTAAAATAATCATAATACTTACTCATGATTTTGATTGTTTTCTTTAAGCTTGTTTTTTGGTCCTTTTGCTTGCAGGGTTACTACGTCCATTCCAGTAACCCTTACAAAGACTACACCAATGCCTTTGAACAGGGGCTGCAGAAATGCAGGGATGGGGATCTGAACAGTGCTGTACTACTGCTGGAGGCGTCCATCTTACAAGACCCTCAAGACTCAGAGGTAAATAACTCCAAGAGAAGTACAGCCCATTTATTGAGCATTTGTGTGTGTGTGTGTTTTAACCTTCCTTACACATTAGCTGTTTTCCAAAACTTAGCAAGTGGCCTACTTAGACAACATTTTAGGGTGTGAAGTCTTAAAGGCTGTTCAGTAAGGTACTACTGTCTATTTAACCAAAATCAAAGGCAGCTTGACATCTTTTGATGGGATGCTGCTATTCAGTTTCTTGGGTGTTCTGGATGGTTGCTTAAGATAAATTCTAAGAAGTTTGTAAGAATGCAGTTCTGTTTCTTAAGAACATCCTTTTTTATTAATAAGAAAATGGCAGGGTTTAGTAGTGTTTTCTAATTGTATGGTGGTTCTTGTCAAAAATACCTCAAAGGCTGTATTTTTGCGCTGTGTGCAGATTACTGTAATAATCATAATATTTGTGTACACTATTTTAATTTCAACTGGCTTGATGGGAGTTGAACACCCAGTGTTGCATTTTTTTTAATGTGATGTTTAGTATTTTAAGAGCCTGTGGCAAGATGGAGCGGTCTGTTGCTGCATTCATTTAAGTCTTAGTTTATTGTGTAGTGTCCTGGATGGTGTGAATGTTGGGCATATGGCTTTGCAGTGGATCATTTGAAGTGTGAGTTCCTGTGCCCTTTTCTTCTCCCCACGCCTCTGATTAGCCCAACTGCACTTTCCACTGCAATATTAAAAGACCTCAGCATGATCTAATTATCAACACACCACCATCTACCTCTCCAGATTTATGAAAGGCTTACAATAAGTCCTGCTCTCAACTATTCTATTAAAATAATCATAATACTTACTCATGATTTTGATTGTTTTCTTTAAGCTTGTTTTTTGGTCCTTTTGCTTGCAGGGTTACTACGTCCATTCCAGTAACCCTTACAAAGACTACACCAATGCCTTTGAACAGGGGCTGCAGAAATGCAGGGATGGGGATCTGAACAGTGCTGTACTACTGCTGGAGGCGTCCATCTTACAAGACCCTCAAGACTCAGAGGTAAATAACTCCAAGAGAAGTACAGCCCATTTATTGAGCATTTGTGTGTGTGTGTGTGTGTTTTAACCTTCCTTACACATTAGCTGTTTTCCAAAACTTAGCAAGTGGCCTACTTAGACAACATTTTAGGGTGTGAAGTCTTAAAGGCTGTTCAGTAAGGTACTACTGTCTATTTAACCAAAATCAAAGGCAGCTTGACATCTTTTGCAATTAAGACAATCCCAGACTACATTACACAGAGCAAAAGGGAAAAAACAGATCCAAGATGATGGTTGACTATTGCAAGTACCCTTCAGGTTCACTTTAAATATCTTGCATTTAAAGACCGATATTATAGAGAGATCATACAATCCTTATTAATAATCATATTAAAACACATTTTAGGCATAATATTAAGAAATGTGCATTGTGCAATAAAGAAATAGTCCAAATAAAGTTTAATTATAATTTTATATCAGTTAGTCTTAAGTGATATGTCAATAAATATGTCAAAGGATTTGAAGTATACTTACAGTAGTATGAAAAACATTTATTTTAAATATGGCATAGGTTCTTTTTTACTAGGGGTGTGTGAGTGCGAGCATGTGTGTCTCTATGTGTACGTTTATATGGTAGAGAGCGGGAGAAAGACACTAGTGCTTCCATAGATAATAAAACATAATTTTCGGGGAAAAACATGAAAATTGTTTGTCATTTTTATCCTATTGTTTAATATATTTATATTGGTCAACATCTTTGTGGGTTTTTGTTGTTTGCCGTTGTAGGCTATAACTAAGGACCTTTGAAATAACTGAAATAATTTGGCGAAGTGATATTAAACTGTAATGCAGTCAAGACCTGCCTGGAACTCCTTTAGGGGTGCGTTTCCCTAAACATTCATCAACCAATCAAAATCAAGCATTCAACTGCCCTGTAGTATAAATTGAAACAATGTTACATAATATAATTGTTTTATATAATTATATATAATTGTGTTAATTGTTATAATTTATTACTGTATTTTATTATCACTTCAAACGTTATAGACTCCAGATGCTGGATAATGCTCTCTTTCATCTAAAATGATCTCTTATGTTCCATCGTGTGCTTCCAAACAGGTAGAGAATGTTCAGATATTGCCAAAAACTATACTGTGCTGCCTGTGCTACAGCCCTTTTAGAGAGACAGCTTGATTAATCATAGCATCCAGTTGCTAGGCGCTTTCTATGCAGTTAAGTTGTTTTGGGTGGTTGATGGGATGCTGCTATTCAGTTTCTTGGGTGTTCTGGATGGTTGCTTAAGATAAATTCTAAGAAGTTTGTAAGAATGCAGTTCTGTTTCTTAAGAACATCCTTTTTTATTAATAAGAAAATGGCAGGGTTTAGTAGTGTTTTCTAATTGTATGGTGGTTCTTGTCAAAAATACCTCAAAGGCTGTATTTTTGCGCTGTGTGCAGATTACTGTAATAATCATAATATTTGTGTACACTATTTTAATTTCAACTGGCTTGATGGGAGTTGAACACCCAGTGTTGCATTTTTTTTAATGTGATGTTTAGTATTTTAAGAGCCTGTGGCAAGATGGAGCGGTCTGTTGCTGCATTCATTTAAGTCTTAGTTTATTGTGTAGTGTCCTGGATGGTGTGAATGTTGGGCATATGGCTTTGCAGTGGATCATTTGAAGTGTGAGTTCCTGTGCCCTTTTCTTCTCCCCACGCCTCTGATTAGCCCAACTGCACTTTCCACTGCAATATTAAAGACCTCAGCATGATCTAATTATCAACACACCACCATCTACCTCTCCAGATTTATGAAAGGCTTACAATAAGTCCTGCTCTCAACTATTCTATTAAAATAATCATAATACTTACTCATGATTTTGATTGTTTTCTTTAAGCTTGTTTTTTGGTCCTTTTGCTTGCAGGGTTACTACGTCCATTCCAATAACCCTTACAAAGACTACACCAATGCCTTTGAACAGGGGCTGCAGAAATGCAGGGATGGGGATCTGAACAGTGCTGTACTACTGCTGGAGGCGTCCATCTTACAAGACCCTCAAGACTCAGAGGTAAATAACTCCAAGAGAAGTACAGCCCATTTATTGAGCATTTGTGTGTGTGTGTGTGTGTTTTAACCTTCCTTACACATTAGCTGTTTTCCAAAACTTAGCAAGTGGCCTACTTAGACAACATTTTAGGGTGTGAAGTCTTAAAGGCTGTTCAGTAAGGTACTACTGTCTATTTAACCAAAATCAAAGGCAGCTTGACATCTTTTGCAATTAAGACAATCCCAGACTACATTACACAGAGCAAAAGGGAAAAAACAGATCCAAGATGATGGTTGACTATTGCAAGTACCCTTCAGGTTCACTTTAAATATCTTGCATTTAAAGACCGATATTATAGAGAGATCATACAATCCTTATTAATAATCATATTAAAACACATTTTAGGCATAATATTAAGAAATGTGCATTGTGCAATAAAGAAATAGTCCAAATAAAGTTTAATTATAATTTTATATCAGTTAGTCTTAAGTGATATGTCAATAAATATGTCAAAGGATTTGAAGTATACTTACAGTAGTATGAAAAACATTTATTTTAAATATGGCATAGGTTCTTTTTTACTAGGGGTGTGTGAGTGCGAGCATGTGTGTCTCTATGTGTACGTTTATATGGTAGAGAGCGGGAGAAAGACACTAGTGCTTCCATAGATAATAAAACATAATTTTCGGGGAAAAACATGAAAATTGTTTGTCATTTTTATCCTATTGTTTAATATATTTATATTGGTCAACATCGTTGTGGGTTTTTGTTGTTTGCCGTTGTAGGCTATAACTAAGGACCTTTGAAATAACTGAAATAATTTGGCGAAGTGATATTAAACTGTAATGCAGTCAAGACCTGCCTGGAACTCCTTTAGGGGTGCGTTTCCCTAAACATTCATCAACCAATCAAAATCAAGCATTCAACTGCCCTGTAGTATAAATTGAAACAATGTTACATAATATAATTGTTTTATATAATTATATATAATTGTGTTAATTGTTATAATTTATTACTGTATTTTTAATTAAATAATTGCAGCTGATGAGCAAGAGACTTCTGTCAAAAACATAACCAATCCCAAAGGTTTGAATAGTAATGTATAGAAGATTGAAATTGTTTGTCATTTTTATCCTATTGTTTAATATATTTATATTGGTCAACATCGTTGTGGGTTTTTGTTGTTTGCCGTTGTAGGCTATAACTAAGGACCTTTGAAATAACTGAAATAATTTGGCGAAGTGATATTAAACTGTAATGCAGTCAAGACCTGCCTGGAACTCCTTTAGGGGTGCGTTTCCCCATTCATTCATCAACCAATCAAAATCAAGCATTCAACTGCCCTGTAGTATAAATTGAAACAATGTTACATAATATAATTGTTTTATATAATTATATATAATTGTGTTAATTGTTATAATTTATTATTGTATTTTTAATTAAATAATTGCAGCTGATGAGCAAGAGACTGTCAAAAACATAACCAATTCCAAAGGTTTGAATAGTAATGTATAGAAGATTGGGGTGACCAACCGTTGTAAAAGTTTAAGAATTTTATACTTAGAACATTCTACATCAGTCCCTTATGAGGTTCCATCTCTGGATGCTGCTGTAATCAGTAGACATCAAGGCGACTCACTAGAATTTGCAACAGAATCATGTCCTGTATTCAACTCAGTTTACTTAGAATGTTCCTCACATCCCCTGCTATATCTCATTATTGACCAGTCAGCACCATCAAATATTTAATGAAGTTTCCCATGCTTTAAGAGCCAAGGCGATGCCAGACAGATGGTGTAAACCTCTGGGATGGCTTATGAATATGATCCTGTTTAACTTGAATCAAAACCACATTAAAGTCCACCACCATCGCCCCCCAGAGTGAAGTTCCATTAAATGCACTGGCCAAGCACATAAAGAGAGTGAACAACACTATGTTTCCATCCACCTATTTTTATGCGCATTTTGGATTATCACATTAAAAAAACGCTGGATGGAAACGCCAAGATGCGCATAAATTCTAAAAATGCGCATAAAAAACTTATGCGCACAACTGAGTAGGATAAACTTTTTATCCGATAAGAAAAAATGCGCATAAACTACGATGGAAACAAATTTACCGAATAAATTCCACCATGAGCATTGAAAAAGTCATGTGACTTTGCCGCATTGAAAAAGTCATGTGACTTTGCCCTATGAGACGGGATAAATTGACTAACCAGCGGACCGATCTCGTTCACAGCATCTATATGTTGTTTTGGTCGTTCTGAAATCTGTCTTCAAAGTATTTCTGTATAATTACTGTCTTACATGACTGCGTTCCCAAACAGCAGGCATCCACCTCTAAAAGCATTGACCGCATTTATTGTGTTACGTCTGCTCGCTCTGAAGCGCAAGTAATTTATTACATATGAAAA
>NW_015659980.1:88552-88831 GCF_001515625.1 Sinocyclocheilus rhinocerous | reverse complement strand
GCATAAAAAACTTATGCGCACAACTGAGTAGGATAAACTTTTTATCCGATAAGAAAAAATGCACATAAACTACGATGGAAACAAATTTACCGAATAAATTCCACCATGAGCATTGAAAAAGTCATGTGACTTTGCGCTATGAGACGGGATAAATTGACTAACCAGCGGACCGATCTCGTTCACAGCATCTATATGTTGTTTTGGTCGTTCTGAAATCTGTCTTCAAAGTATTTCTGTATAATTACTGTCTTACATGACTGCGTTCCCAAACAGCAGGCA
>NW_015659980.1:70011-87503 GCF_001515625.1 Sinocyclocheilus rhinocerous | reverse complement strand
TGCATAAAAAACTTATGCGCACAACTGAGTAGGATAAACTATTTATTCGATAAGAAAAAATGCTTATAAACTACGATGGAAACACATTTACCGAATAAATTCCTCCATGCGTATTGAAAAAGTCATGTGACTTTGCGCTATGAGACGGGATAACTTGACTAACCAGCGGACCGATCTCATTCACAGCATCTATATGTTGTTATGGTCATTCTGAAATGCTCGAGCAAAGTCTGTTGTCAAAGTATTTCTGTATAATTGTCTTACACAACTGCGTTCCCAAGCAGCAGGCATCCACCTGCGAAAGCAATGACCGCATTTATTGTGTTACGTCTGCTCTCTCTGAAGCGCAAGTAATTTATTACATATGAAAATTATTATATTCAGTGGCTTCTCCTAGTTTTCTTAGAGATATTCAGTGTCAGTTTATCAGGAAGTGACGATTTTGTTCTCTTTGACTCGTTGGATGGAAACGGTGCTTTATTCGCAAATGTTTTATGCGATATTCCAGTTTTGCGCACAAGTTAAATTCGCATCTTTGGATGGAAACATAGCTAATATGTTTTAGAAAACTGGCAGGCCCACTAATTGAATACTGTTTTTACAGTGACCTTCACGCTATATATGTTCAAGTCGTTATATTTTTGTTTTGCTCTAATAATTTTGTGGCGTTTGTTTCAAACTATAGTGCTTTTTCTCCTCCTCTACAAAGGCTTGGCAGGTTTTGGGTACCACACAAGCAGAGAATGAGAATGAGCAGGCAGCCATTGTTTGTCTTCAGAGGTGAGTAGAAATAATGGGGGGTTTTGTGATTTATGCAGAGCCAGAAGTCTTATTCCAAACATGTTCCATGATGTATGAGGAAATTGCATTAATGTTTTAAGAGCTTTTGCACAATTAGTGGTAACAAGCCGAATTGCAAAAATATTTGTTTTCTGAACACTTTTTTTGTTTTTGTTTTTTTGTACTGTAGTCCCACTCCAAACTCAGCAACTCAGTTTTACACTCACTGTATTTTGTCATGTTATGTCTGTCTGTTTTTGTTCAAATAGATGCTTGGTGCTGCACCCAAACAATCTGAAGTCCCTGATGGCCCTGGCAGTGAGCCTGACCAACACAGGACAGCAACCAGAAGCCTGTGAGGCTCTCCACCGCTGGATTAGATACAACCCAAGATACAGACATCTACTCCAGGACCGCAGCCCTCTAGACGGTTCCCCACTGCCTCGCCGCAGAGGGTCCTCCATATCCCCCATCTCCACTCTCGGATGGTATGATTCACATTCACTCACATGAATTAACGTCCACATACTGCATATGTAAATCATATGTATGTGGTCTGCTTTTTTGAGTTTTAATAAAGGTGGGAGCAGTGTGGCATAGTGGATAAAGGTACTGACTGAAAGATTGTAAGTTAAAATTAGGAGTAGGTGATATGACCAAAATCTTATGTCACAATACATTTTTTTTTTGAAGGAATAAGTTTGTAATGTTACCGACATTTTAGATTGTGAAATTTCACAATTTTTGTTAACAGTTTCAATAACACTTTCAATACTACAGCATATATATTAGGCTAACTAATGCAAGTAATCAAGTTGTCAATATACAATCAATAGCGAAATAAGAACAAAGATACAAATGACAAGCAGTAAGACAAAGACATACAGTAGAACACTTATACAAATTTAATAAATAAAGCTTTACATGTTTCAGGTGTGTCTAACAGTAGTATTCAAGCACGAAATACTACAGAAATGTAATGATCAAATTTAAAATAAAACACTATAGTAATCATTGTATGAATTATTTTTTATCCTTATTAAAGCTATGAAAGTTATTCAGTCGAGCAATGAGTGATTTTCTCTTCTTTTGTTGTTTGATTAACAATAATGACACAGACAGCAGCAGGTACAGTATATTAGGCTGCTGTCACTTTAAGACTTAACACATGGATCCAATATGTTGATTAACATTTCTACCACGTGTTTAGGTTCACTTAACCATATAATATGACCAACTGTGTTTGTGTGAATACTCGCCAAGATCAGCATTTTGACATGTTATTGTGTTCATTTGGCCATTAAAGGGGTCATGAACTGCCTTTTTTAATTACTTTGTACTGTTCTCCACTTACAAGGTCAACTTATAATGTTATCAAGATTTTTACATAAAAAAACATGATAATTTATAAGTAATAGGCTATTTTCTGTCCTGTTTTGACCCCCATCATTGGAACGCTCTGTTTGAATAGGCGTGGCGGATTGTAGAATCGGAAGTAAACACCCACTGGTATGATTGGCTAACAGTTGTGTATGTTTGATAGCCTACATCCTTCATAGATGGATGGTGCTGTGATTTAGGTTAAAAACGCATAAATACTCAATACATATCAAACAATCTGTAATAACAGACAAAGCAATAGTGACCACGTAATAAAAACAGTTACTCACACTTGTGTGGTGCAACATTACTGTCGGATCCAATATAGTCACACAGCATCGTCTTTTAGTTTCAATCTTTCTGAAAATCCTGTGTCAAATTGTGCCTTGTTTGTAAACGAATCCACGGTAAAATGAGGACCAAGCTCTTACTGACGTGGTCTGGATCTTCATTAAAAATAAAGTTCTGAAATTTACAGGATGTTTTTATAGTACAATGACGTCTTATATGTCAAATGATCAAGGGAATTTTAATTTCTCAGTTCATGAGCCCTTTAAAGAAACTCACTTGTCAAACACTGTGCAATTGCTGAATTGAGTTCTCATTCAAGTAAGTCGCACTCTTCATTTTCTCATTCATTTTTCTTTATTGCTCTGACATGTCGATAACTTTAAGCAGTCATGCCTGCACAGATATTGTGATAGAATCAATGTAGCGAAATCTACTGTATATTGATTGACAATTTACATTATCGCCACTATATATATCGTCATATTGCCCAGCCTGGTTTAGACTTTGGCTTTGTTTAGTGTTTTGCTAATGCTGTTGCGTGTGTGTATGCAGCTCTCAGCTGGTGGAGGTGTTGGAGCTGTATCAGGAAGCAATGCAGCAGAATGCTGAAGGAGTGGACCCTGATCTCCAGACAGGCCTTGGTGTGCTCTTCAACCTCAGCTCAGAGTTTGACAAAGCTGTCGACGCCTTTAATGCTGCACTTTCTGTCCGACCTGAGGTGAGCCAGAAGGTCCTATTCATCACTATTTTAAAAGCTATCACAACTATCTGTTATGCACATTGATTTAGTAGTTCATGCATACAAAATATAGCAATTGATTTGGGGGCAGGGTTGTTATAAATATAAATATAAATATTTTCAATATCAAAAGTCAAAGTAAGTATCTTGTGTGGCTACCAGCTGCTTTAAATACTACAGTGCATCTCATCCTCATGGACTGAAACAGATTTGCCAGTTATTGCTGTGAGATGTTAGTACCCCATTCTTACACCAAGGCACTTGCAAGTTCTTGAACACGTCTGGGGCGACACATGCTTACACATGGTTTGATGCTGCAAGGACATCAGCTGTCCTTCCGGTGTCCCCGTATTACTGTTTTAGGCTGTCCAATAAAGATCTGTAAAGCTTATTTGGATTTTACAAAATTATTTTAAAAATATAGTATCCTGAGAAAGGGATACAGTGGGTACGGAAAGTATTCAGACCCCCTTACCCCCAATTCCAGGTGTGAAAAACTTGTTGCATTTTTCCCAAAAAGACTCATGGCTGTATTAGATCAAATGGGTGCTTCTACTAAATACTGAGCATTTTTCAGTTTTTCTTTTTTAATAAATCTGCAAAGATGTCAACAATTCTGTGTTTTTCTGTCAATATGGGGTGCTGTGTGTACATTAATGAGGAAAAAAAATTAACTTAAATGATTTTAGCAAATGGCTGCAATATAACAAAGAGTGAAAAATTTAAGGGGGTCTGAATACTTTCCGTACCCACTGTATTTCCTGACATGCTTCAGCAGTATAAATGCACAGGATAGTGAAAAAATAAACTAGACACAGGTGAGGAACATAATTAGTAACCAAGGGAAAAAAACATTGATTGAAACCTTGATAACCAAGGAAACAGTAACTAAACACAGGAGCTCAGAGATCACTAACAACAGAACAAACAAAAATTCAACATACGAGTCCTTGAGAACAGAGAAGTGATAAATATAATATAATAGAGTAATGGGCTGGGACCAAGCTAAATTGCCAATTCCTTTGTAAATTATATCCCTGGTTTATTGGACTTTCCCAGCAAGCAGAGAGAAAATCAGGGATGCAGCCTTGGTCTATTATGCCCCAAAGCAATGGAACACACTACAAATAGATATTAACTAAGCCAGCTTACAAAATATTTTTAAAATAAAGTTAAAAACTTTACTCTTTACTTCAGCTTTTAATTAGCATGTAATTTTGTAAGTGTGTTATGTTGTGTATTCTTAATAATTTGGGTTTAATTGTAATTTTTAAAAATGTACTTTTTATGATTATTAATTTTATTTTTTATAAAGTGGGTTTAATTTATTAATCTTATGTTATATTATGGTATTTTTTCTTGTTTCATGTGAAGTAATGCTTTTTTAATGTAAAATATTTTGAGCTGCATTCCTTGTATAAAAGGTGCTATTGAAATAAAGTTTATAATATAATATAATATGATAAGTATATGTGTCCAGTCTTTATAATGCAGAATAAAATAATACTGTAGAATTCAGAAAATGTTCGCTTTTTTATGTTTTAAATACATTTTGTAAACATTTGCTTTTCTCTGAAACTTTCCATAGACTTTCCAAAACCCATGTCCTAGATTGCCCTTTACTCTGCCAATTCTGTGTTTTCGTAGGACTATCTGCTGTGGAATCGCCTCGGGGCCACACTGGCAAATGGGGACCGCAGTGAGGAGGCAGTGGAGGCCTACACCAGAGCTCTGGAGCTCCAGCCAGGCTTCATCCGTTCGAGATACAACCTCGGCATCAGCTGCATCAACCTAGGGGCACATAGGTAATGGACCGAACCACTGAGCAAGGGTTGATGGGAAAGAACTGTTTGTCTCCTTAGTGTGGCTATAATTAGGCTAAAGCAGAAGGCTGGGAAAAAAAATTAAACTTTCAATTTTGATGATAGCCTGTTTGACCTTTCTCTTTTCTCTTGCAGGGAGGCAGTGAGGAACTTCCTGACAGCTCTGCACCAGCAAAGGAAGAGCAGGAGTCATCAGGTGATGTCCAGCAACATCTGGGCAGCTCTGCGGATTGCCCTCTCCCTCATGAACCAACCAGAACTTTTCCAGGCAGCCAGCGTGGGAGATCTGGACCTCCTAATGAGGGCCTTTAACATGGACATGTGATCAAACTTGGACCTGTGAAATCTATCATTCACGTACAGTGGGCACAAAGTTAGGCTCAAATGAATATGGGATGTCAATATGATATGCACAGCTAATTTTGTTGTATTTATGGGCAGCCTTTGCCTTCTTCAGAGGTCACTAAAGAGGGTGTTTATATTCTATAGACCACAAACAGAATAGGTGATGGGTTTTGGAAGTAGAGGAATAAATGTCAAAGAGAGTGAGAGCAAAAGCACCTTTTTCTTGATGTTAGTTATATTTTACTGTAATATTTTGAAGGTTATCAGAAAACTTTGTATACTTTAGAAAAATTAACCAAACCTCGGGAAATATAGGGGGAATTTTGTTTAGTTTGTGGATTAGAACTGAGTATTAATCCTTTCAAAAACCTAGCTATTTATCATGGCCAGTTCTGAAGAACCTTTGTTCAATTTGAGTGTTTTTAATCTGTTCATTTTACAATGTAAGTGTCTCACCACAAGGTGGCGCTGTTGTTTTGCTGAAAAGAGCATAGCCATATATCCAGACAGTTAATCCTCTATTAAAGGGATAGTTCACCCAAGAATGAAAATTTGATGTTTATCTGCTTACCCCAGGAAATTGTGAAATGTTGCCTTGGTAAAACTAGCAAAAACATTTTTTTTTTAGTATTATATTTAATTTCAGTTAAGGTTCATTTTATTTTTAGTTACGAAATGTTTTTAATATAGTTGTTAATTAACTGTATTAAACCTGATACATACACAGTGTAAAAAATTGAACCACCTGAAATACATTAAAGTCATTTATACACATATACACAGTGTAAATAAATTATAATATAAGTTATAATATTTTAGTTATATTACATAAAGTTATTACATAAACAGAACATATATTTATTATTTAGATTTATTATTTATTATTACATTTGTTATTATGAATACATATATAATTATTATATATTATAAAAATGTCTGTTTTTGTTGAAATTAGAATGATTTTTGATTAAAAAAGACTAATAAAATAAATAATTGTAAACTAGTATTTATAAGTAAAATAACATAAAATCATTGATCTGTAAAAACATGCATGTATACTAATTTGTCAATATTTATGGTCAGTTTGCCTTTTTTTGATTTTTGTCTACATAACAAATTTCAAGCATTTAAACAAACATCTTTAGATTGAAATAGTTTAATATCATGAGAAACATAAATTCAGCGAAGTGTGTCCAGACATTTTACTGATTGTTTACATGAATTCCTGATTTCCAATTAAAGTATTAAAGGGATAGTTCACCCAAGAATGAAAATTTGATGTTTATCTGCTTACCCCCAGGGCATCCAAGATGTAGGTGACATTGTTTCTTCAGTAGAACACGTATGATGATTTTTAACTCCAACCGTCAGTATAATGCATGGCAATGGTAACAAAGTCTATGAGAGTAAAAAAAACATGCACAGACAAATCCAAATTAAACCCTGCGGCTCGTGACGACACATTGATGTCCTAAGACACGAAACGATCGGTTTGTGCCAGAAACCAAACAGTATTTATATAATTTTTTACCAAAGTTAAAAATCATCAAATGTGTTCTACTGAAGAAACAAAGTCACCTACATCTTGGATGCCCTGGGGGTAAGCAGATAAACATCACATTTTCATTCTTGGGTGAACTATCCCTTTAAGCCCAGTGATGCCAAGTGTAGTGTGAGGAATGATGCTAGCTGAATTTCACTTTAGGACACTTCCTTTCAGGGTGATCTGTGCTCAGGTGTGCAGGCAGGGCGTGTTCCCCAGGCCATCTGTCTTCCAGCAAGCCCCTTTTAATGCTGCGTGCTCCAGGGCATTCTGGATCAGGGCTCGGTGGGGAGCAACTTCAAAGACTCTGCATGAAAGGTCACAGCAAAAGCAGTATCATGTTGAAAGTGAGTGAGTTTATGTAAGACCGTTAGCCCAAACATTTAAAGGGACTAAATACATTCACAAATCTATGAACAATGTTTTGGTCATATATTTCAGTTGTTTGGCCTGGTAAGTTTGAAGTGCATTTCATGTGACTGAAATTGCTTTCTCTCTCTCTATATATAGAGCAGTTTCTAGCAAAGAAGCCATGTGCTTAGAACAGTTATGATTTCAGCTCCTTTATATACTATTAGGCTGGATATTTTCTTTGAAGACATAACTATGCAAACCAGCAATTTATTTATTTTTTTATTTTTTTTGCTAAAATTACCAAAAAAAATAAATCTTTGGTGTCTTTATAATTTTGCTACTATGCATTATGAGTAAAGTTGGTGTAACAGGAGTTAGCTGAGATAATTGAAGGGCACTGAATGAGAGAGTATTTAAAGACATAAATAGCATTAATCATCTTAATAATTTAGTTTGGGCAAAGACAGATAAAGTTGCTTCATTAGATGCACCTACAATTTAAATATTACAAATTAAATCTGATGATTGCATGTATGATACACAAAACAGATTTCCCTCTATGGTCCCATATTTGAACTTTAAAGTGAATGTAACTACTATTAATATAATTTTTTTGACAGACCAAAATTCCAACACAAATCTACTATATATATGACAATATTTACAATCATATGCCATGTATGAGCACAGTATGCGGGCATTGATGACACTTGTCTTGTAGTAAATCACACTAGTTTTGCTATGACCAGAGCTGTTATGTAACTATGAATATAATTACTGACAAATAATTGTAGAATAGCAGGAGGAAATGTATTTATTTATTTGTAAAATAGATTATTTCATGGAATGAACAGTCATAAAATGTATGCATGTCTACTCATCATTTATCATCTTTCAATCCTACATTAACATGTAATATAATCAAGATGCATTTATAACCAATTTATTAAAGTTGTATTTTAGAAGAACGGAAATATGTTTATGCCTCTGTGTTTCCTTTCTAAACTAAGGGCACATGGTGATCCCTGACCTTTAAATGATTTAGAAATGGTGTTACCGGGGCACCCCCCCACAGGCACATACTGAACACTGCTTTCCCTTCTGTTTGAAATAATGCAGTGATACAAATGTCAACTTTAATCCATTATATTACACAAATTAAGACATAACCCTGGATGACCTTAAATACTGTAAGCATAAGATTTGATATGGGTTATCCACAATTTTTTTTCTCCACAAGTTGAAATTTTAGACACCTTACATCAACAAGGCTCTGAAAATAAAGCTGTGTGGTTGAAAAGGAGAATGGCTTAAATTAGTTTATGGATTTCTTTAGGATTTTAGGGAACGGTGAGGATGTGAGGTGGATGACTTAGCAGCTTCATGTGTCATATCATCCTCAGATATATAGTGACTCAAAATACTTCCTTTGTAACTGGAATCGCTTTAGTGCTGTCAGTACCTTTGGATGGATATATGGAAATTCTCAGCCCTTAATTTGACTTTTGACTGTCAAGGCTGATTTGCTTTTGTGATATTTGAGCAGTTTTGAATGAGCAGTTTTCTAACTAATATCAAATGCGATACATAAATGCAAATATGATGTTCATCCAGTGGAGCAGGATGTGTGAAATCAAGCTAGTGGGCATGTTTTAATCAGCAAATTCGGTACAAATTTGTCTGAATATAAACATAATTAACAGCAAGCGGTTCAATGAAGCACTTGAAATGAAAGTGTTGGCAATGCACTACATGGAAAAGATTTCCATTTTAATAAATTATTGACAGGCCTTTATTACGTTGTGATCCTACATTCAGCAATCATTCCTGCTTTTTGTGCGTACGCCCAGATTATGTGAACAAATGGTAAATAATTAAATATGGTAAATATTGTTCTGTTTAACACATTCTCAGTTGTGACACTGTCCAAATGAACAGACAGTGACATCTACTGTCTCTTTAAGACCTCATCTTCCCACTTTTCACTATTCAACCTCCCCCATCCAGCCCCACCTTGTCACCACTAGCAGCTCTCAGTGTAGATGTGCTGGCTGTTAACTAAAGTCCCCACTGCTTATCCCGGTGGCAGTGCTCCCATCAGCACATACTCTACAGAGGGAGTCGGGTGCTTCCACTGACCGACCTCTCACTGGTGGACTTCAACATACTAGGTAATACTAAATGTCAGTTAATACTGGTTTTGTAATTTAATTACTCTTTTATTTGAGTGCTCTAGACAGTGTTTATAGATCAGTAGGAGTGAGATGATGAAGTAGTGATTGAGTAGTTTGCATTTATTAACCCATGGAATGCCGCAGATGGCTTCATTCTTGTCAGTACTGCCTAATGCATATTTTTATTTTGACCATAAATATTATATGATAATTGCATTCAAACTTAAATTCCAAATAACTCTTTATTTTTTTTAATTAATTAATTTATTTTTGGACAAATTGCCTCTGAAATAAAAATTCACTCTGAGAAGTGGAAAATTGGCAACCACCCAATGTACCATGTGGCTTAAAAAAAAGTGGGAATCTTTTGACTTTATTCTGTGACAAAGTACACTTAAAAAAAGCCTTTGCTGTACAATATCATAGATCAGCATTTTTTTTATAATTACCGAAACTAGTAGATTACATATAGATTAACACAATTATGTATTTACTTTATAATATTTTTTTTTCTATTCTCAAAGATTTTTTCTTCTAAGTCTGCATACGCATTGTTACAAATCAAATGCCTGTGACACGGTATCCACATGTATCAAACTACTTCAGTCATTTTTATAATTGAGGAAGCTGATAGCCAGAACCATTTCAAGCGCGGGTGACTCGAGTAGGTAGCCGTAGATAAATGTCAAACTATTTTGATAAAAACACATTGGCTTCATGATAATATACTATATAAAGTAATAAGAGACATAATATACACAGTTTTTCACAGGTACACTGAATATATTCTGTTAAAAACACTAAAATAATTTATCCCCCCCCTTCATCCAATTGTTGCCATGCTCTCAATATCAGTATGGGTGTGGTAAGCGCTCTGTGAATTGCCTTGAAACTAGTAGGCTACATTTGGCGCCTGATGCCTCGTTTTGGATATAAATAATACGAAATGAGAGCGTTAATATTTTGAATAATAATAATAATAATAATCTGCTCACCCCTACAGGCGGTAGGAGGATTTTGTAGTGTTGTTACTTCAGGTAATGTGTCAATGTTTGTGTGGTGGTCTGGAGTAACTGGCATGATACAGTCACCGTTTGCTAGCCACTGTGCTAACCAAAAATAACCAAATCATAAGATAACTCTGTGATTAACTTGACGGATGACAAATCTGCAGGGAAGTGTTCTTTTATACCTTTTGTCGCGTAAATAATGTCTTATAGGGAGGTTTCTGTGTAGTACAACATGTGGTATTGAATCTGTTGTCAAAACGGTTTGCTACCTTGAAATATTGTGAAATGTAACGTGTAATGCTGATGTTAACGTTACATTTAATCACATTAAACCAACACGAATGAAACAATTAACGGGCAGATCTTCGTCTCTGTGTGGATATTTTATTTACAATTTATTTTGTTCGCGTTTATCGCGACTGGTTTAACAGTTTCTGAGTGTCACAGGTTAAATGTGGGATTAACACATCTGGACTAAGTAGGATTCATCAGATTATAAATATCCCGATGTTCATATTCAATTTTGGATTAAAAAGTTAATCCAGTTAGTTCGAGCATGTGAAATAATTTCCCCCATTTGACAGGATTCTCCATTCTTTTAATTAAACAGAGCTTTTTGTGTATGTTATTCTTAATATTATGTTGTCTGTTAATGTGTACAGTGTCTGATTTTGGAAAGTTCTTTGCTTAAAATGCACACTGATCATTGCTTACTTTTCCTGTAATTTGGTTTACTAGGGTTGGGACCAGCAGTCTTCCCGTTTTAGCAGCATTGCTTGTAGTTATGGTACTGTGCTTCCCTAAAAGAACATATGCTGAAATGTAGATTTCACAGAGGTCAGGGCAAACCTGAATGATCTCTAGGGGTATTCCCATATTGTGTCAAACCACCAATGTGGCAAGACACTGTGCATTTTATTCAGTTACTCAGTATTTGCTTTTAGGCTGAAATCAGCCTGAAAGCTATAGGTAAGATTAATTGAGTCATGGAAAACATGGGAATTTTAAAATGCAAAATCTGAAGGAGTCCATTTTTTTTTTAAAGCTATGCTCAGCTCTAAAATAATTTGTTTGCATGTGAAATCATAATTAAAATGTTTCTAAAAGTTATGATGAAAAGATGTGAGGTCCCTTTATTTGGCATTTGTATTGATATTACAGTTTCACTAACTGATAAATTTGCAGCCTTTGAGTGACCGTTGTTGTGTTTTCATTGCTGCTGAGTATCATACTTCATGTAACCTCTTAATGTTTTAAGCATTTTAATATGTCTCCTTATTGGGGTGGTGTTAGCTATATTTAAGGTATGTCAACTAGTAGGCAGTGCCAAGTGCAGTGCTGCCCCTCATTAAACAAAGGAGCACAGCATGCCCAGCTTTCAGTCGGCAGAGCAATAGCTAAAGCTAGTTCTATTCAGTCTAGTAAAAACATTGATGCTGCTGGGGCACTTTCTGTGTTCTTCACAAACTATATCCAAAGGGGCTGTCTTACTAGGTCTGTGGGACCGTTGACATGACATTCAAATTAATATATGGAAATTGTGCATGAGTGGCTTAAATTATTAATCCAGCATGAGTGCTCTATTATTAAGCAGTCTTTTATTGACTACTTAACGTGACTTGGTGTTTGTGTGTGCATTGCAGGTCTTTGTCAGTATTATCAAAGCTGGGAAGGGAGTGAAACGCGTGGAGGACCATGAGTGAGCTGGAGCAGTTGCGGCAGGAGGCAGATCAGCTGCGCAATCAGATCAAAGTAATAACTGATACCCTTTCTGGTTAGCTCAAAGGATTTTGCCACTCCTTCAGTCAAATCTGTTGGCTCATTTTGTATGGGTTCGTTCAAGTCATGTCGGAAAGATATTTATTTATTGAGTTGATTGCACATGAATGCAACCACAAAGTCATGATTATGAGTGGGGAAGTCCTCAGTTTGAGGTGGGGGCATGTCAGTGAGAAAACATGTTGGATGCAATGGATGCAGCCAAAGACTATAGATATGCAGCGTCTGTATTAATTGTACATTTGTTGAAATGAATGAAAAAAATTTTGTCGTTTAGAATAAAACTACATAAGTTGCATCTTCAAAACACGATAGTATTGTACAGTTACATTAGAATATATTCGGTTTACAGCACCTTCATAACTTGAATAAAAACAGAAAAAACATAAACATACTGATGCACATTCTTTACCAAAGTTAAATGCACCTGATGTTGTAATTATGACTTGCCAGCACGTGAATACGTACTTCCCAGGAGGACTTGAATGCACCATATGTCTCCCTTATTTAATACATCTGATTCATATCATCAGCTCATTAGGAGAGAGATCCATGAATTGAACTGAGTGTTTCAGATAAGAGAGACATACAAAATGTGCAGAGCAGTGGATCCCCAGGACCGGAGTTGGAACCACTGAATTAGTAAAAGCAGTTGTGTGAAATGTGGAAATGAGCCAGGGGCCATCAGAGTTGTTTGAGGGAGCTTCAAAATTCTTTGAGCTGTGCTAATTCACACAACATACTTATTGATGCATACACTTAGTTTCAAAAGTTTGGGTTCAATAATTTATTTTTCTTTATTTAGCAAGGATGCAATAAATCGTCAGTAAAGGCTTGTACTTAGACAAATGTTATATTCTTTTAAACGTTCTATTCATGAAAGCATCCTGAACAAAAATGTATCACCGTTTCCACAAAAATATTAAGCAGCACAACTTTTGTTTCTATATTGATAAGAATCAGAAATGTTTCTTGAGCATTGAATCAGCATATTGGAATGGTTTCTGAAAGATCGTGTAACACTGAAGACTGGAGTAATGGCTGCTGGAAATTCAGCTTTGGCATCAAAGGAATAAATTACATTTTTAAATGTATTAAAGTAGAAAAGTTATTTTAATTTGTAATAATATTTTTCGATATTACTGTTTTTACTGTATTTTTGATTAAATAATAATTGCAATCGTGGCAAGCATAAGAGACTTATTTAAAGAAAAAAAATCTTACTAACCTCAAACGTTTGAAAGGCAGTGTATAAGGAAAGTGTAAGTAGTTGATGGATGGATATGTTGGCAATGCTGATTAATTGGCTGATATTTTGCCATTTAGAGTTTATCTGCATTAGTCCAATAATGGTGCCCATTTAGCTGAAGTAGTAGTAGTTTCTCATTGAGCCAATTCCAAAATTGATTGTCCAAAAAATCTTGCAACTTTAAAATATATAATTGCATAACTGAAAAAAAAAAAAAAAAAAGTGTTTTTTTGTTCTATTGCTTGTATTTAGTTTCTTTGTTCTTATTTTATCATTGACTGTTTACTTGTCTTCAGAAAGCTTGTTTTTTTTTCTTCTTTTTTTACTTAGTTAAGCTAGTATTAGTGTTTTTTGTATGATATTGAAATTGATGATGAGAATTAGGAAATTTCAGTGGCATCAAATTTTGATATCATAAAAACCTTACTTACCTACCTTACTTAAGAAAAATAACTATATTGTGATATATATACTGTTTTCATGAAATAAAATGACTCGTGATGTAAGATTTTGACCATATCGCCCACCCCTAGCAGCCAGTAATCGGCATTTACCTACTGTATATCAGCTTTGTTTATTGGAGTAGTTTTCAACTTTTTGTTCTTTTCATTTTTATTTGATACAAGTTTCATGTGGACCTAAATGCCAGGAAATAGACTATATGTGTTTTCCTCCGCCTTGTTGAGTAGAATGACTGCACTCTGACACGCTGCTGTTCCCATTGCAGGATGCCAGGAAAGCATGCAGCGACTCCAGCCTGTCCCAGGTAAGCAGCTCTGCCACCGTCCCTGCTGGGTCCCCCTCCTTATAAGAGCAGCACTGGTCTAACCCATGGCTATGGGGCATGTCTATGCTCACCTGTTCTCTGAGCTCAGCTCAGACATGCAAATTGGCTGCTGACGTACATGCTGAACATGCTCTTGAGTGTGCTGAAATATTAAACAACCTCTTACATTCCAAGTCCTCCATCAAAATTTAAACATTCAGCCCACGCCCTGGTGGTTTTAGTGATTTAAGATTTCATAATTTCTATTTGGATTATTTCTTTTTGTACTGGAAGAGATGGCTCTTGTACATTTCAAAGCTGTTTAATTCTGCACTTCAGTCAGTGCTATGTTACTTTTAGATAATCACCATAAGTCAAATCAACTAATACAACACTTTTTCCACACGTGAGTGATCAGTAGCACACCTTGGATTAATGAAATGCCCCCTGCTTGCTTTATAATGTCACTGTAAATTAGAATTTCTGTGTGTTTAGATTACAGCTGGTCTGGATTCAGTTGGAAGGATCCAGATGAGAACGAGGCGGACGCTCCGAGGCCATTTAGCCAAAATCTACGCCATGCACTGGGCTACTGATTCTAGGTCAGTTGATAGAGAGAGATTGAGTGGGCTGGAGGATGGGCACTCTCAGAGGAACCCTGCACCTCTGTCAGTGTACACTGAATGAATAATACAGCAGGCCTCTCACAACGCAGGGGTGTTCTAGGATTGTGTAGGCTGCCTCCTGTTCCAGTCTTTCTTTTCCTCCCTTCCCTCCTCCCTCTATCATTCACTCCTTCTCCACCTGTGCATCCATTCTAGTGCTTTAGGGAGGAGACACAATTGGGTAACGCTTTATTTTAAGGTGTCCTTACTATGTACTTACTATTATAATAACAATTAATTATGCATAATTACATGCAAGTAACCCTAAACCAAACCCTAATCCTAACCCTAACCATATAGTAAGTACATGTAGTTAATTAATATTACTCAGTACTTCAATGTATAATTGCACTGTAACAAGGACACCTTAAAATAAAGTGTAACTGACAATTGTTAGATGGGTGGAGTTTGTGTCCATAGTTGCTTGCAGTGTTTGTCATAATTTATCAAAAGCATTTGCACTGTGTGTTCATGTTATAAGCATCAATCATTGTCTGCATGTTCACCATGAAGTATTTTTAATCTGTGATGTGTATTACAGGGCTCGCAAAATTGCTAGCCAGACGTCCCGGGGCTATTGTGTTTTCCAGTTGGGCTACCAAGTGACATTTGTGATCCGTTGCACCCCTACTCTCTTGACTTGTTATTTGAAGAAAAAATACAATATCTTCTATTCGGGCTAGTTAAATTCATTTTTGGGCTACCAAAATCTGAAGAATGCCTGCCCGAAGGGCTACCAGGGATTTTGAAATTTTGCGAGCCCTGTATTATGAACAGTGGTTTACTCTTTAACCCCCCTCCCTTTTTTTTTTTAAACATTAAGGTTACTAGTTAGTGCCTCACAAGATGGCAAACTCATCATTTGGGACTGCTACACCACAAACAAGGTTAGTCCAGCCCAGCAAGTGAATGTACATCTAAACTGCACAGCTTTTAAACAAGTCAGGCATATTTACAACAAAAATCAATTTATGTCATTAAAAGACTAATTACTTTCACACCAAATACTAAGTATTTGTAATTATAAATTTTTAAAATTTGCCACTATCCTAGGTTTTGCCCATTTGTCAGTAAGACTTTTTACTCATTTAAAACACAATAAAATTTAATATGCTCCCTTGTTCTTTTATATATTTTAATATGTACAAGTCAGAATAGGCATGTTGTTTGAATTTTTACATAAATATTGTGTTACACTGAATGACAATGTAACATTATTTCAACCAAATTTTAACATTTTATTCTCCAAAAACTTATTTGAAACCTTAAAAGTAGACACTTTACTTACATTTAATGTGCTTTTTATGGACATATAATCACTTTTGTAGATTTCTTTTGATGCGGGCATCTTAACGTCTTTGACCCATATAACGGTCATAAATTTAGTGACTTATTATTATTATTATTTAGTGAATATATTATTATAGTGAGTTAAAATTAGAAAAATTAAAATAAGAAATTAAAATCAGTTAACCTAAATTTTGTAGAAGCTAAAACGCAAATGTAAATCATAAAATTCAAAAGTCATCAAAATGAAAGTGGTAGTTTGAACAAAAATAATGTTCTTATACTTAGCCTCTTGGTGCTCCAACCCCATGGGAGGATTTGCGGAACATCCTGGCTCTTGTGCTGAATTTGGAACCATATTCTAGCATACTACTCTTACTATTTTTTACCATTTTGTTATATGATAGAAATAATAGGAGTAGAATGCAGTTTCTGAATCCAACATTGATCTCATTCTTTATAACGAATGGGAATAGCAAGTGCATCAATTTTTGTTTGGTTTCTTTCCAGATTCATGCCATTCCATTAAGGTCATCATGGGTGATGACTTGTGCCTACGCTCCCTCAGGGAATTATGTAGCCTGCGGAGGCCTGGACAACATCTGTTCAATCTACAGCCTTAAAACCCGTGAGGGCAACGTCAGAGTCACCAGAGAACTTCCTGGACACACAGGTAAACTCTGTCAGCAGCAGGATTAGCATCATTAGTCTGCATACTTATCATACAGTGGGTTGAAGCTCCTGTTCTGAGATATACTTTTTTTCCCCTTCCTCACCAGGTTATTTGTCATGCTGTCGCTTTCTGGATGATAGTCAGATAGTCACCAGCTCTGGAGATACTACATGGTGAGTCCATCACAGCTTAGAATGACTAGATTATTTACCTTTAACAACATTGTAATTGTCTTACGTTTTAATAATGCATCTCATAATGCACAAATAATGCATCTCATTTTCCCCCCCCCCCCCAATATTTTGGTACTGTTAAAATGATTGTCAGTAGTTCAGATATTTTCTACTTCCATATTGGATTATTGAAAAACAGACTTAACGTTCTCATGGAGAACGGTCTTGCCAGGCTGCTTTGAAAGAACAAACTCTGAAGGACACAAGAACACAATGCATCTTTTTCAGAATTGAGATGTACTGTGATCTTGCTCAACTAACAGAATGTTTTAACAACGCTCTATAACAAAACATCAGTCAGTCAAGCATTTTTTTTATTTATTATGATAGAACGTATTGGCTATTAGTGATGCTTGACACATTATTGGTCATTCAGTGTTTCTGTAAAAAAAAAAAAAAAA
>NW_015659980.1:68001-69220 GCF_001515625.1 Sinocyclocheilus rhinocerous | reverse complement strand
AAACTACTACTAATTCAAATGCTAATATTGATAAGCTGCAGGACTCCAGACTATTAATCACGCTGTCTGTGTTCGCTTGAACTGATTTGCTGAAATCAAACTTCGGATGGTAATAGATGACCACTAGCCAGTTGAATTGCCGTTTATGCATTATTCGCACCCACTACTGAAGGAACTGTCAGTGTCTTCTGCTTGTTTTTAAAGGCTGAGTAATTCCAAACATACTCGGTTATTTTTACAGCAAAAAACAACAAAGAATATGATTTACATGTAGCATGTCAATTCTCCATGTTATGTAAGACTCTCTTGCTTTTTCTCTCTTTGTGTGTTTGAGAGAAACACACAGTGCTCTCTCAGCCATAGCACACGTACATCACGGAGACATCTCACCTCTGCATTTACATCTGCAAGATGTATTTTTTAGTGTTTGCTCATCTGAAATAAATAAGTCTCTAAGACGTCTCCTATCAGATGTTAAGTAGACATTTAGAAAATGTCTTTAAGATGTTTATGATTTAGAAAACAGTTTTTTCTAAGACATTTATTATCAGATGTTTTTACACAGATGTAGATCAAGCACTCTTTAGAAGACATCTTAGAGACATACCTGTGCTATCTGTGAATCGGGGTGCATACTAGAGTTTATGGTGTACGCTGCTCAACCATTGATATGAATAGGAATAGTGCACTCACTATACTATCAAGACATGGAGAGTGTGTTCAAGTGTAGGTGAGTGAAAATATATCTGCGCTTAACTTACTCAAGCCTCTAACGCAATCACTGGCGCATGAAATCTAACTGTGTTAACCAGTGGCTAACAATAGACATTTACATTTAGTCATTTAGCAGACGCTTTTATCCAAAGCGACTTACAAATGAGGACAGTGGAAGCAATCAAAATCAACAAAAGAGCAATGATATACAAGTGCTATAACAAGTCTCAGTTAGCTTAACGCAGTACATGTAGCAAGGGTTTTTTAAATAATATAATAAATAAAAAGAAAACAGATAGAATAGAAAAAGAATAGAGCAAGCTAGTGTTAGAGGTCTTTTTTGCTTTTGGTAATTGTATAATAAATGAAAAGAAAACAGATAGAATACAGAAAGATTAGAAAGCAAGTGTTAGTTTTTTTTATTATAAAGAAAACAAGCAGCTAATGAATAGAGTGCAAGTCTAAAAGGGACAAGTGTTTTTTTTTTAGAATAGAGAGTGCTGGA
>NW_015659980.1:66061-67445 GCF_001515625.1 Sinocyclocheilus rhinocerous | reverse complement strand
AAAAAAAAACTACTACTAATTCAAATGCTAATATTGATAAGCTGCAGGACTCCAGACTATTAATCACGCTGTCTGTGTTCGCTTGAACTGATTTGCTGAAATCAAACTTCGGATGGTAATAGATGACCACTAGCCAGTTGAATTGCCGTTTATGCATTATTCGCACCCACTACTGAAGGAACTGTCAGTGTCTTCTGCTTGTTTTTAAAGGCTGAGTAATTCCAAACATACTCGGTTATTTTTACAGCAAAAAACAACAAAGAATATGATTTACATGTAGCATGTCAATTCTCCATGTTATGTAAGACTCTCTTTCTTTTTCTCTCTTTGTGTGTTTGAGAGAAACACACAGTGCTCTCTCAGCCATAGCACACGTACATCACGGAGACATCTCACCTCTGCATTTACATCTGCAAGATGTATTTTTTAGTGTTTGCCCATCTGAAATAAATAAGTCTCTAAGACATCTCCTATCAGATGTTAAGTAGACATTTAGAAAATGTCTTTAAGATGTTTATGATTTAGAAAACAGTTTTTTCTAAGACATTTATTATCAGATGTTTTTACACAGATGTAGATCAAGCACTCTTTAGAAGACATCTTAGAGACATACCTGTGCTATCTGTGAATCGGGGTGCATACTAGAGTTTATGGTGTACGCTGCTCAACCATTGATATGAATAGGAATAGTGCACTCACTATACTATCAAGACATGGAGAGTGTGTTCAAGTGTAGGTGAGTGAAAATATATCTGCGCTTAACTTACTCAAGCCTCTAACGCAATCACTGGCGCATGAAATCTAACTGTGTTAACCAGTGGCTAACAATAGACATTTACATTTAGTCATTTAGCAGACGCTTTTATCCAAAGCGACTTACAAATGAGGACAGTGGAAGCAATCAAAATCAACAAAAGAGCAATGATATACAAGTGCTATAACAAGTCTCAGTTAGCTTAACGCAGTACATGTAGCAAGGGTTTTTTAAATAATATAATAAATAAAAAGAAAACAGATAGAATAGAAAAAGAATAGAGCAAGCTAGTGTTAGAGGTCTTTTTTGCTTTTGGTAATTGTATAATAAATGAAAAGAAAACAGATAGAATACAGAAAGATTAGAAAGCAAGTGTTAGTTTTTTTTATTATAAAGAAAACAAGCAGCTAATGAATAGAGTGCAAGTCTAAAAGGGACAAGTGTTTTTTTTTTAGAATAGAGAGTGCTGGAATTAGAGGGTCAAATAAAGATGGAAGAGATGTGTTTTTAGCCGATTCTTGAAGATGGCTAAGGACTCCGTTGCTCGGATTGAGTTGGGCAGGTCATTCCACCAGGAGGGAACATTTAATTTAAAAGTCAGAGAAAGTGATTTTGTGCCTCTTTGGGATG
>NW_015659980.1:62074-64695 GCF_001515625.1 Sinocyclocheilus rhinocerous | reverse complement strand
AAAAGGAATAGAGCAAGCTAGTGTTAGAGGTCTTTTTTTTGCTTTTGTTAATTGTATAATAAATGAAAAGAAAACAGATAGGATACAAAAAGATTAGAAAGCAAGTTAGTTTTTTTTTTTTTTAATGAATGAATGAATAGTGCGCAAGTCTAAAAGGGACAAATGTTTTTTTTTTTTTTAAGAATAGAATTAGAATAGAGAGTGCTAGAGTTAGAGGGTCAAATAAAGATGGAAGAGATGTGTTTTTAGCCGATTCTTGAAGATGGCTAAGGACTCCGTTGCTCGGATTGAGTTGGGCAGGTCATTCCACCAGGAGGGAACATTTAATTTAAAAGTCCGTAAAAGTGATTTTGTGCTTCTTTGGGATGGCACAATAAAGCGACGTTCACTTGCAGAACGCAAGCTTCTAGAGGGCACATAAGTCTGAAGTAATGAATTTAGGTAAAGGGTTGCAGAGCCAGTGGTGGTTTTGTACTGTAGGTAAACATTAATGCCTTGAATTTTATGCGAGCAGCTATTGGTAGCCAGTAAGGATGCAACGATTATAGATTTTGTTGGTACGATTATAGTCTGAGGAATAATCGCGATTTCACAATTATTATGCATTCATTAATTTTACAACACTACTAATGTATATAGTCACACGAACACTTTAGATTTTAAAGTGTTATTTATTGCTGCCTTTTGAAAGAGTAACCAAATAGCCTAATACAGCACAAAATAATAATAAAGACAAACAAAAAGTTCATCTCTCCCTTTGGAATAAAAAAAAGATGACCTCTGCTCTGAAACATCCATGTCAGTATTTCCCTTTCGAAAATAACAAATGGAAATAGATCACAAAATTATTTAGTGTTTTCAGTTTGTGCATTCATTCTACATTTCTTTTGGATCTGACGTAGAGAACTTGGAAACATGGTGAAAAAAATCACCAGTGGTTTTTGACATAAATAATACTATAACAGGGATAATAATTCACTATGTTAATTAAGTATTATTATTAATATAAAACTAATATTAACTTTATCCCTCAGGCGAAACTGTTAATGAGGGGAATTAAATGAACTTTTATTGTCATCAACTGTCATCCATACGTATTCATTTTAATAATCTTTTTAATAATTCATCTAATTTAGTATGTGACCTGAGAAAATCACACAGAACGCACACAGAAACATTCAGGATCACAGAAACTTGTTGTCAACGCTGCCCTGCGACTTTTATTAATAAAATAGCTTAGATAATGGATCGCTACATTATATTCATCACTCGTCAGCAACGAGGGGGTAAAATCACTGTTTTTGAATTAACTAAACACAGCTTCATTGTTTGCAGAGAGATGCCGCCCGCAACACGTCATTTCTATCTCTCTCTTGATCGATCGAATAATTAATTCAAGTAAATGTTAGAATTAACTCATTCAAATAAATGTGATCTTACCGCACTATTTCATCTCTGTCTGATCTGAAGCAGGCAGAATGCTAAAGCTAGCGAGCCATAGCTTCAAGTCGGGCGGTTCTTGCCTTCACTTCGGATGCATTAAAATCATTTAATGCACAGCTAGCCGTTCATTATCCCATACGTGTTTGCTTCATTAGCAGCAACTTTTTATGGCAATATTTCAATGATGCCCTGGTCATTCTTGGTGTACCCAAAATGCTCCCACTCTCAACTCCAGGCATTTCTTTGGTGGAAATAAAGCTTTGCGTTTGGTCCCTCTGGCACAGGGGCGGATCTACCGGGGTGGCAACTGCCACCCTAAGAAAAAGCTGTGCCACCCCAAAATTATCACAGAAGACTTCATTAACAAATGACTCTTATGAACCGGTTCTTTTTGAGTCAAAACCACAAAGCCCGGCCCAGTTCACTACTAACGTATTGTTTTACATTTGTTCGTGAATCAGATAATTACTTCTCAGCTAACTCAGAAGTCCTCTGAGAAATCTAATCCCATACTCTGCATCCTAACAATGGAGAGAGGAGAGAGCTGAGCCAATCATCAACAGGGGTTTTATAGTTACACATACAGTATAATTACAGTTCAGTACCAGTACATTCGATAATGGAAATGTCACTATTCTATATGTACAGTCAACTGTAGCACATTGTACACCTTCAAACGTGTGACTGTCAAATTTTATTTGTAACCATTTTTTATGTGTACTGCATTTTTGCAGAACTGAGAAATGACTGCCTAGAGATATAGCTAGTCTTGTGTCAGGAGACCAAGAAACTGCTATAGTACTGTATACTGTAATGAAATTTGTCAAAATGTGCAGAGGATGCTAAATTAACTTTTTTTATTTTATTTTTTACTGTACTGAATTGTGGTGCATATTAAGTTCATACAGTTCTTTGGTATTTTAACTTTTCTAGTGATTTTCATCTACTGCAAGATTACTTTACAGTATAGTAAAATTAAAACTATTTTGTTTTCGTTTTGCGCAAGTTGCAACAGTTCCGTTCCGTGCAACAGAAACCCTCTGTGTAGCGGAGCCTTTACGATTAATTAAACATGACGTTTTAAAGCTCGGTTAATAGTAAAATTGGTTAATCGCTGCATCCCTAGTAGCCAGTGCAAATTGATAAACAGAGGTGTGATGTGCATTGTTTTTGGCTCA
>NW_015659980.1:60612-61613 GCF_001515625.1 Sinocyclocheilus rhinocerous | reverse complement strand
GGATCTGGTGGTTAACTGTGTCAAAAGCAGAGGACAGATATAGCAAGATAAGTATTGAAGATTTGGAATCCGCTCTTGCCAGTCTTAGGGCTTCAACATCTGAGAGCAAGGCAGTCTCGGTTGAATGTCCACTTCTGAAACCGGACTGGTTGCTGTCAAGGAGGTTGTTCTGTGTGAGAAAGGCAGAGACTTGGTTGAACACAGCTCGTTCAAGTGTTTTTGCAATGAAAGGAAGAAGGGAAACCGGTCTGTAGTTCTCTAAAAGAGATGGGTTAAGGGTGGGTTTCTTAAGTAGTGGGGTTATATGAGCCTGTCTAAATGTTGAGGGAAAAACACCAGTGTGAAGGGATATGTTAATGATGTGAGTGAGTGCAGGTACAACTACAGGAGAAATTAGGGCTGTGCAATTAATTGAAAAACAGTTTCGATTTCGATTTTGGCCTCCAACGATTATGAAAATACAGTAATCGAGATACAATGATTATTGCAGCACATTCCGCCCCCTTTCGATGCGGCGCTTAGTGATTATTCATGTATACCTTCGTCGGTCATGTAGTAAATGAACGTAAAGAGTTGAGAATGAAAATTGGATCCGTGCGGCTCTTAAAGTGACAGCAGGCTATTTTCCTGCTGCAACTGTGTGCTTAATATTAATCAAACAACAAAAGACAAATTCAAAATCACACTGCTCTTGAATGAAGGACTTTTGTAGCTTTAATAAGAAACAAAAAAGTTAAATTCTTACAGTGAAGACTATGCTGTTTTATTTTACATTTGATTATTCATTTCTGTAGTAGGCTGTAAACTTCTTGAGACTTGCATAAAAAAAAAACATTAAAGCACAGTGTGTTTCATTTGTATATTTTTATTCTATTGTATTTGTCCTTTGCTTTTTTATTACTGACCGTTTAACTATTTTCAGTAATTTTTGAGGACTTTTTGTTTGTTTGTTTGAAATTCCGCTGGTCTCTACAATGTAGATGTCATAGCAACCTTATTTA
>NW_015659980.1:59949-60541 GCF_001515625.1 Sinocyclocheilus rhinocerous | reverse complement strand
TATAAGTTGCATCAACGATTTAACAGACTTTAATTGCAGTGTTCTTAATCTTTATAAGTTAGTAGTACTGTTCGGGTTTACAGTGTGGGGGCGTGTTAGAACGAGCCGTTTTAGGCAGGCGTGGTTGACTCTTAACTTTTATAAAGAATATCTCTTTGGATTTGAGACTTTAGTCTTTGCAACTTTACAGATCTTCTTTATGCACCAAGAGCTTGTAACACTCCAAAGAGAAAGGAAAACTTGAAATCGCATCATATGACCCCTTTAATAAAAGCCTCCTTTCGAGATCGTTTTGACAAACATGTTTAATGTGTATTATTTTCAACGTGTTTATTGCGTGTGGCAAACGGTGGCAAAATAATTAAATAATAATTCACGTGCAGTGTATCTGGTTGCCATGACAACCTCACGCACCTCCTGCTGCTGCTCTATGTAATCAGAGTATGAATTTGTAGATTTTCTATAGCAAAACCAAAATGTGTTTATAAGTGCGACTGACCAAATCGTCCGGCTCGGTTTGCCCCCCCTCGAACTCGAATACATCTCTAATTTGACAGTTTACCATCTGATCTCACTCAGTGACTCTAGGCTA
>NW_015659980.1:47348-55805 GCF_001515625.1 Sinocyclocheilus rhinocerous | reverse complement strand
GGCGGCCTTTTACACCAGGTTCACACATACTCCGTTTGCAGTGCGTATGCAGTCCATGTCTGGTACGTAAGCAGTGCAGAAGCAGCACGGACTGTGCTTTCATAAAAGGAATCTGCTTACCGCCCAAGCTCTTATAGATTAACATACACATGAAGACAGAGTTATATGCGAACCAATATATATTTGTGCTTTTGTGATTTTAGTTCAAAAAATTTTTCTTTAATATTTCTATTATTTAAGGGGATTTTACTAAATATTAACATCGCTGATACGCAAAATTTTTGGTCAGTGCACTTTGGCGAATTCTCTCAATAGAAACAACAAAGAGCAGATGTACATGCAATGTAAATAAGAGATTAATTCATCATACACTGCAGACAACATCACTGATTATAGCTTATAGCTTTTTTAGAGTGCTTAAACTCACGCTAGACTGAATTCAGATATATTCTTTGATAATGTAAATGTTCTTTGCTCGCTGTATAATTTGTTAATTGTTTGAATAATCGTGGACATGCAGCGTTATAATTAAACTTAAAATGTATTTTTATTAAACGTGATCAGGTTAAATACAAATTCAGTCTTATTAAAATATTTTATTTCATAATATGGAAGCCTACTTGCCTTACTTATGATGTGCGTAGTTAATAGATTACATTAGGCTACAGTGGTTAGAGCGCAATTAAAGAGCTGTGATTATGTAAAGCGAGAAAGCTTCGGAAAATGGCTCATATAAAGGATGAGGAAGTGAATGTTTTTTACAAGTCGTAATGTAAAATTACGGAAATATCACGTGAACATTTCACATGAAATTCTGTCAGTGTGAGGGGGAGATGTAGGGACGCACGCCGCGAGGCACCCAAGAAAATTACAACTGCTATAGGTTATATATTTGTGGTCAGTTTAATAAATAATTAATCACAAAAATTAAGTATCTTGGGGATGATTGAGGGGCACAAGGAAAATCTCAGACCCGACCCTGCGGCGGTGGGTGCTGCAGCACGTGCAGCGCAGCAATAGACTTGGTGTGGAAACGATTGCTTGAATGTGTAAACTGGCAAGACAAAACATGTGCAAATGATAAACTTTAACTCTATGATGGGTAAACTTAACAGTTAATCCGCGAATCACATGCGTGCCGAACCGTGCAGCCAACAACAGAAACAAATAAGAACAACATTAACAACAGGAGGATGGAGGACGCTGTGATTTTTTGTTGTGTCTCACAATAATGGACATGGAAAGTCGACGTATACGTAAGCGATTGAAAGAACGGAAAGGAGGACTAAGCTTTGTTTACAGCAGACTGGCAATTCCAGAGACCAATAGAAAAAGAAAGTAGTGTATTAGCAGACATAGGCAAAGTGTGCAGGTTGTTAGGATTGCGCTGCCTATAGTGTGTGAAATGTGGTTTGCGAGTGGTAGTGATAGTAGGGATCTGGAAACACATAGTAAGAATTGGTTATAAAAACTGAAACAGAAAGAAGTAAAACAAGTAGTAGGAAAAAGGATGAATCAAAAGCGATACTTATATCCCTTGCCGGTGTCCCTGCCCGGTGGAGTCGCATGGTAGAGTCGATGGTCTTTACACTCTTCGGTCTTCACACGAGGAGGGCTTAACAAGAGGGCTTCCGCGACCGCTGCTGCGGTATACTAACCTTTTTTATACCCGTCGGACAAAACGGAAATTGAATTCAGCTGAACACACTTTACTGTTTATCACAACAAAGGTCTAAGATCTTAATGTCTTCCTAGACATTAAGTTCCCTTCACTAAGGGCTTTTGTGAAAGGAATTCAGTTGTTCACTTTCATTTGGAACGTCCCTACAAATGTTGACCCCTTCACAAAGGGCCCATCAAGGGTGCAATACTTGCTGTTTGAAATTCATCGAGTTGCCTTAGTGTGAAATTTACTTGCGTTGTAGAGGGTTGTTGAAGTAGCATGACAGCACCACCCAATGCACTATAAATAAAACATAACATCACAAATGGCATAACCTATTTAAGTAAAAACATTTACTTATATTACTTTCATATTATTTTTGTCTTTTTATTTTACCTCAAATATTTGTGTAAATGAGTATTATCTGATTTTTCTTATGCTTTGACAGTGTTAAGATATGGCAATAAAAGCTACTGCAAGATTTCTCAAGGTCTTTATCACTTTATGACAAACAAAACAACAAATTTTCACGAGCTGTCAGCTAGCCCATTTTCGAAAGCTTATAGGCTTCTCTATGCCATTTACCCACGGTGACTTCTGAGATTTATTTTGGTTCGATTTTCTCAAGTCTGCATTCGAGTTTCAGTGGTCAGTTTGGTGATCTTGTACTGAATGTGACCCAGGTCTCTTTCTCCTTTGCAGTGCTCTGTGGGACATTGAGACTGGTCAGCAGACCACCACATTTACAGGGCACAGTGGAGATGTGATGAGCCTGTCCCTCAGCCCAGACTCTAGGACCTTTGTGTCAGGTGCCTGTGATGCGTCCTCCAAATTGTGGGACATCCGAGACGGAATGTGCAGACAGTCTTTCACCGGACATGTTTCTGATATAAATGCTGTCAGTGTGAGTGTCAAAGAGAAATGTCATCAGCAGTGTCTGATACTGGTTCACGTCTTATTGAGCCCATGCAATTCTTTCATAATACTTATTATTTATTGTTAGTTTGTAAAGAACACACTCATACCCATTTTCAATTGTGCTCATTTCTTCAGTTCTTCCCAAATGGTAATGCGTTCACTACGGGCTCGGACGACGCCACTTGTCGTTTGTTTGACCTTCGCGCAGACCAGGAACTGATGATGTATTCGCATGACAACATTATCTGTGGCATCACCTCTGTGGCCTTCTCTAAGAGTGGCCGCCTGTTGCTCGCTGGCTACGATGACTTCAACTGCAATGTATGGGATACTCTAAAGGGAGAGCGTGCAGGTCAGTACTTCACACAACCCTGTTGACCACACAGAAATAAAACTCAAGCAAGCAAACAGCCTAAATCGAGCAACAGGACAACACAGCGCAGACAATAAATCACAATAAATCTCATTACTTCAGACTAGTCTTTATATAGTGGAATGACAGCAATGTACAATTTAGTAAATCTTAACTTGTGTAACTACAGAAGACCATTTTTTCCCCAGGATGAACCCTGAACATATATGTGATTCAAATAGACAGCCACTCATAGTCATGTGCTGTAAGATTTGTATGATGCTTATCTCTGTTACTTTGTTGCTGTTGTGTTTGAAGGTGTTCTAGCTGGGCATGACAACAGGGTCAGCTGTTTGGGGGTAACCAGTGACGGCATGGCTGTGGCCACCGGTTCTTGGGACAGCTTCCTTAGGATATGGAACTGACCTTACTGGGTTGGACTTCGGGAGCCACTCTTTTTGATCACACAATCACTGTAGTGCACCGCTGCCACACAGGACCCTTCCCTCTCCATCTCCTCCTTATAGATGACCTGGTTTTCTTCATCTTCTCTCTTTCTTAGACCGCATTATCCCACCATCCTGCAGTCAGTCAAAGAGGTGAGGACCAACAGTGAAGAGCCTTCACTGGCTCTCTGTCTTTTGGGCTTCACGTCTGACTCGAGGTGGGGGACAGACTGTGTTGTGTACAGTATATATCTGCCATTCTTTGTGCTTGTATGTATAACATACGCACTTCTGACAGTGTTTGAATGTTCTGGTTTGTGGATACTCGTGATGGGTGTCTTGACTCTCCCTGTTTTTTTTCCTGCTTATTTTTTTTCTTTGTCCGCAGTCACAGTAATATTTGCCACACAGTGGCCAATGTAATTAATTAAGGGATTAGGCTGCCACAGTATTGTAGGCCATCAGTGTTTGACCGTTGACTTTAATTTAGTTTGCATAAGGTAGCATCAGTCTTGAGTCTGTTGTGTCATAAATGGTTCAGGCTCAGCTTGGTAGTGTGTAGTTGTGAGAGAAACACTGACGCCACTGAGCTTGTGTTTGCTATCCTCTAAGCTTGACAGTAATGTTTGGCGTGATTCAGTGTATTAAACTGTATTGCAGACTGCACAGAAGGATTTACCATCAGCCTGTCTGTCCATCTGTCTTTACTATCACTAGATATACTATCTGCGATTTGCTGCTTTCCATATTGATTCGTCTGGATATATGTGATACATTTATGGTTAAAGGGATAGTTCACCCACAAGTGTAATTTGTTGTCATTTGCTCACCCTCATGTTGTTCCAAGCCTGTATGACATTTTTTTTTTCTGTTGAAATCAAAAGAACAATTCTAAAGACTGTGCTGTTTTCTAATAAATCACAATAAATGAGTACTGATGCTTTTATGCTTAATGGATACAAAAATCTATATGAAAGTGTTCCAGGTGACTCTACATTCTAAGTCGTCTGAGGACGCACAAAAGACTGAGTGAGAAACAGACTGAAATTTAAGTTGGTAATCTAAATTTGACCACTGCATCCAGATTGAGTGGGCTGAATGAACTCAAGAACTGAATCAGAACAAACCAATTAATTAACACTCCAAGGAGACCTATTGCATATGTCACTGTTATCAGTGAATTACGACTGTTTTTCACAAAAACTGTTGTATGTCTTAAGACATGAAGTGGTACAAATATCATATGGGCCACTTTCATGGTGCTTCTACATGTGTGGATGCACAAAAAATGGGTTTGGAATAACTTGAGGGTAAGTGATGACATTTTCAGCAGAACTATTTCTGGAAAGTATAAGGTTAAGTCTTTTGTTTTAATCCAAACACCAAGCATGGCCTTGATGCTTTGTGAGACTTTACCATTTGTGAGCAGGCTGAAAGTGCAACCTGATACCTAACAAAAGGCCTTGGTCACTGCCACTCTGACATTTTCTGCCTTTCTACACACATTATGAACACCTGCCCTTCTAAGATGAAGACCTAGGACTGTATGCTCTTGCACTAGAAAATAGTCATGTGAGACTGCACACACTGGTGTTTCTGCACGTATTTGAATTAATGTGCTTCAGCTCTATGACAAAAAACTGTCATGGACCACAAGCTACACTGTGCATATTTAGTCACAAATGTGAGTATTGAAGGTATAAACCCTCTTGTCTGTTTCTGTAAAATAACAACAAAAAACGCAAGCCTTAAAAATGTCATATTTCACTTAAACCATCAATAATCACCTTAAATTTGTGCAAAGCAGTATGAATAAACATATAGACTGGCTTTGTGGGCATATACAAATCTGTACAAATGTTTTGTTTTTTGATTGTGGTAGTTTAGTTTTAGGCATTTTTCCCCAGATATGTTTCTGACATATTAAGTATACTTGCAAAATTAATCATCCATTTACAGTACCAGATTTCATTCAGTATTCTGTATTGTTTTGTGTTTCTATTTCAGGTGTTTAATTTATGACATTACTGTTCATCAGGTAAATTTGTTTCAATACTTCATTTAAATAATGCCGTTACTTATGATATGAAAGGACATCCAACAAATGTGGAAGATCCTCCTTTTTTGAGTGTTTACAACATTTAGGTGGTTAAGGTAGTTAAGGTATATAAAGAACTCTGCATAGTGCGATGAAGGAATTTTTTTATTTTATTTAGTAAAACCAACATAATTCATATGACATCCAAGTCTCCTCAAAATACAGCCTTATAGTCCTTTAATTGAATGTTCCAGTCTCAATACAAGTTCAATACCATTCTTAATCAATAATGTAAGGTACACTTGTAAGTAAATTAACTCGTGCCTTTTTTCTGGGAAAATGAGGCACTTCCAATTACTGTGTACAGCATATTTGGCGGTTATATTTATATTATTTGGGTTTCGTAATTGTCATTACCAACATAATTTCTGTGATTTTTTTTTTCCTTTTCCTGTGAATGTCCTCTTGATTGAGTTTACTGACTTAACATAGTCATTACAGGAGTTGATATTGCTATGACTTTATGAGTTTCATTTTAACACAATGTGTAACTGTAGTTGCTATACTTTTAAATGGTATTTTAATGTTTATTGCATTGCTCTGTTTAATTTTGTTGTAAGTGTCGTCATTTATCCATGATTGTTGCTTTTTGTATGTGTGTGCGAAGACTAATAAGATTGACCTTATCTCGTATTGAATCCAGAACATTAAATCCAGCAACATTCGTTACATTTGAAGTTCAACCTGAACTTGCCAGTTCGTCATTAAAGTACATGACTGTAAGGAGCAAGCAGCATAATATCCTATGGATATTTCAGCTAGCGTAATGAGCCTTATCCTATGGATAAGATCAAACACTAGCAATACCACAATCCACTGACTCTGAAAAAAAAAACAGCTTGCTACCTTAACAGTTTCCAAAACCTTAACGGTATGACAACACATGCATGGCTTTTAAGTTACTTGAGAACTGAATCAGTGTGCACGTAGTGACCAATTGTGAAAATGATTGTAAATCTTAAGTGTTAGAACTATCATATTAAATGATGCAGCTTCTGCTATTATCCAGATCTTTGCAATCACTTTCTGTTTCATTTACAGTAGGCACTCGTCACATAAATTATGGCATGAGCTGGCCTTCTGGTTATAGGAAGTGAGAGCTTAATTTTTCTGAATCTGTAGTAAACAATGGTTGTTTTTACTGAGGTGGTAATGCTGACAAGTAGTGCTGGGCGGTTTGACCATAAATCTGTATCTCTCTCTCTCTTTTTTTTTTTTCGGATTGTGGTGGTTTCACGGTTTATCATGGTTTTTCCCTGACTTGGCCATTATGTGACTCAGAATGCACTTTTGCAGACTGTTGCAGAACCACTGCATTTACTACATAAAATAAATGCATGAAACAAAAACAGCAGATGAATGAGAATGCAAATTCACACTCTGCCAGCAGGTGTAAACCGTAGGTGTTTACCGCTGTAAACAAAGCAGCTCTGCACTTATAAACAGTACTTTAATATGCATTACACGGAGGCAAGATGAAAAGAAAATACCATCTAAACTTTTCTGAAGACAGTCAGTTCCCCTCAGAAATACATTCATATAGGCTAAAAAAAAACACCACTCCCAGTTCAATATTTAGGATTTTCATTCAATATTTCCCGGAAGAGAAAACAGACAGCGCTGGACGCAGCTACTGCTCATCAGATTGCGAAAAAACGTTGGAAAATGAATAGAAATGATGATTCTGTCTGAGGAAATAAGAAGTAAACGTGTAAATATATTCATATTTCTCCAAGTATGCGCACTTTTGGACTATAGCCCTAATGGACGCTGTTCAGTGAAGCTACAGTATGTGAACACAAAAATAGCTGATGTGACTGAATATGAATGCGTGTTATTCTACTAAAAATATCATACATTAACAATTGATTATTTTGCACTCCTGACAAATTAAAAAATTACTTTTACTGCAATAGAGTTTTATATATATATATATATATGGGAGTAACGGAATACATGTAATGGCGTTACGTAATCAGGATACAAAAATCTAGTAACTGTGATCTGTTACAGTTACATCAAAAAACAAAGTATTCAGATTACAGTTACATTTTGTAAAAAGTGGGAATACTATCAGGATTGCATTTGTTTCATTTAAAATTAAATGTGTATTTTGACATAACGCTATATATTTATATGTCGCACTTTGCCTATGTCTACTAATTCACTGCTTTCTTTTTCTATTGGTCTCTGGAATTGCCAGTCTGCTGTAAACAAAGCAGATTTTATTACTTCCATTACTAGTCATTGAAGACTAAATCTCATGGCCCTGACAGAGACCTGGATCCTTTCCAATCATCCTACTACTTGTCCGCTTGATCCTATTCCATCTTATCTCCTTCAAGCCATTTCTCCTGCCGTTGTACCTGCACTCACTCACATCATTAACACATCCTTTCACACTGGTGTTTTTCCTTCAACATTTAAACAGGCTCGTATAAATCCACTTCTTAAGAAACCCACTTTTAACCCGACTCTTTTAGAGATCTACAGACCGGTTTCCCTTCTACCTTTCATTGCAAAAACACTTGAACGAGTTGTGTTCAACCAAGTCTCTGCCTTTCTCACACAGAACAATCTCCTGGACAGCAACCAATCTGGCTTCAGAAGTGAAGGGGGTGAATACTTAGGACCATGTGATATTTCAGTTTTTCTTTTTTAATAAATCTGCAAAAATGTCAACAATTCTGTGTTTTTCTGTCAATATGGGGTGCCGTGTGTACATTAATGAGGAAAAAAAATTAACTTAAATGATTTTAGCAAATGGCTGCAATATAACAAAGTGAAAAATTTAAGGGGGTCTGAATACTTTCCGTACCCACTGTATATATGGTGTAAAAAAATATATGCAAATGACCCTCATTTACATATTTATGGTGTAAATATTTTTAATAAAAAAAGAATAATAAAAATAAAACTAATACTAAACTGTATAGCCACTAGATGTCTGCATAGCCTTTTATATAAATATACGGGCTGT
>NW_015659980.1:42286-47265 GCF_001515625.1 Sinocyclocheilus rhinocerous | reverse complement strand
GCACCCCGGTTGGGAAACACTCATCTAGATGGTGAAACAAGACAATTTTTAATAGTTTCAAATAGTTTTTATTAGTTTTCATTTTAAAGTCATAGTTAAATAAAAGTACTTGGATATTACTTTTTGACTTTATTTACTTGTATAACTTGAAGTAATCCAAAAGTAATTACATTACTTTTATATGGTGATACTTGGATTACGTTACTGAATACTTTTTTAAGTAATTTGCAACTGTAACGGAATACATTTTAAAAGTAACCCTCCCAACCCTGTATATATATTCACTACGCTGTCTACGTTGCTTAGGCACTTGTACTGACTGGTATGCCAGTTTCTTAAAAATTCATACCGGTTGTGTGTAATTCAAACCGGTTTACCGTTTGAACCAGTATATCGCCCAGCACTACTGACAAGAATTGAAATTACTGCACTGAAACTAAGGCAGATTTCCTTATGGCAGCAGTTCATGAAAAAAAAAAAAAAAAAAAGATCATAGTGGTGATTCATAGTGGTTTTGATGTATTTTATATAACGATAGATCTACATGGTGCAAAATAAATTATCCTTACTGATGTAATGGACAAAAATATCTGGATGGACCTGCATATGCTGGGACTATTGATTAAAGACCAGATGAGCAGTCTACTGAATAAGAACACTTATTCAGTAATTCTGAGTTCTGCCGTTTTTGTCCCTCACTGGTGTGTGTGTGTATCATGGACAGAACACACATTCCTCTTAATTCACTGTAAATGCTTTATTGATCTATATTTGTATTATTTGCATTATGTTGGTTCAGAAAACAATGATCTCATGATTTTTTTAATTTGTTTTTTTTATCTTTTATTTATTTATTTTTAAACAGAATTTATTTGTATTCGTACAGTGGCAGTGACACCTGTTACTATTTTTTGTCATAACCAATAAATGCTTTTCATCAAGGAGATTGTCTACACATAATTTGCTACTAGTAGGTGTTTGTCAGTAAGAAATCTGGTTTACTGAGGCTGTCTGAAATACTAAACTGATATAAGTCTTTTAGATTCCATGTAATTTTTCATTCAGCAGGCATTGTGTTGTTCCAGCACTGAACACCGGAGGACAGTCTTACTCATCCACAGTTTCTTGCTGCTCTAGTTAATGTTGATTCTGCAGATATTGTGCTGAAAAAGACTCCAGTTGTGACTCCAGATCAGTGGCTTTATGTCTGGGAATAAAACAAATATTATTGGATCAGACCACTTAAAACTTAAGTGTGTAATTTCTGCACTAATGACATTTGGTGTCACCAATGACAACTGCAAAAATTTAAAAAAAAATTTTTTTTTTTTTAAGATGAGTTTCTTGAACCTTCCCCTCAGTCAGCTCTACAAACTCATACTATTGGTTGAGCCAGTATTGATGTGTTTGGAGTGGTTTGGATGCTCAATCTTTTCAGAGACCTGCCTCACAAACCAGGTCTAAGTGGCAAGTTTTTCTGTCTGATTAATGTTGTTTTTTTTATAGAGGTGTTGGTACAGTGACTAACGCTAATCTAGTTGGGAAAGCTTTGTTCTGGGTTTGAGACCGATACTGAATGAATGATACTGAATGAAGACACATTCTAAAATCTTGTCACGTTACATAGTTGTATGCAGTTGATGGAGATCAGTGATACCTGTACTATTACCAACTTTGACTTTTTTTTTTTAAAGCATATGAAGATGTATTGAGGTCTACAAATACTTAACGTGAGCAATTTTGTTTATACTTTTTTATATTATATATAAGATAAAAATAGTTTTAGAATTAAAGTGTTTTTTTTGGATCTATATAAATTCACTTCTTGATCTAGATTTTTAGAGAAGGTAATTCTTCTGGTTTTGATGAGGTAGGCCTTAGAGGAATCAATTTACAAATGGCTTACTTATAGTTGTCTTTGTATGTTAATCTGGGATAAAAAAAATATTTTAACTACTTAAAACTACATCAGCTTTAAGTCAGAAGATGTAGCATAAAATACAATTGCAATTTGTAATGTAGACAAATATCAAATGAACATGAAATGCTGTTATATGATGTTGCCCCACCTTTCCTGTGCTTACTCTTGCAGAATACCAATAGATAAGGATTTGCTTTCAATTAAAGGTAATTATCTCCAGTATGAGCTGTCATTCTCTCACGACTGTTCTACCTGAGGGTTTTGGAGTGTCTCTGGACACACTCCTGGCGCTGAGTCTGCGGATCTCTGTTTCAAGCTCCATCTCGCTCTTGTCAACCTGTTGGCACATGCGGGCAAAGATGGCCACCATCTCCCTGCAAGAACACAGAGAGGCATATCTTTCACACATCGCCCACACACACTCAGCCTACAGATCATATAAACCAATATTTCAAACATCTCAATATGTTTGTATGCAGGTCAGTGAAGTGCAGCGTTGACTTTTGAGATGTCAGCTTGTGGATGAAATATTCATTCAACATTGCCATGATTAAGTGCTGGGAAAGGCAGGTGATGTCACATTATTTACCTTTTACTAAGTCCATGTCTTTCAGTTGACAAACAGATTTAAATAGCTGGATAAAAGGGTCACTGCTGGATCATTTTGGTTTTAAGTGGGAATTCAAAAAGTAGATTAAGAACAATGCTTCAGTTCTAGGCTTCTGCTGTAATTCCATATGTTGTTTGTAGCATAAAGTTGTAGTCATATTTACTATTGTTTGGCAAATTTTCTCTGGTAAAATCTAGTCATTTCAATAGGAATCAATATGCTAATTAATGGGAATTGCGAATTTCACTAATTAATGGGCAAAAGATTTCCCCATGCATATTCTGCATGGAATTTGAAAGCTGCTTGGTTTGAAAGTGACTTCGGTGTGAGCTGTGCTTCATACATCCCTACACTACTGACAATAGAGAATTAACCTTTTTTGCTCACAAAATTTCAAAGGATGTCGCTGATGTAACTGCAGACACATTTTCCATTGTTCTGAGAATTCCTAATCATTTCAATAGGAATCCACGTGATCATGAATTTTGCGTAAGGGCGAAACGATTTCCTGACACAGATTTCACAATGGGTTTAGTTTGGTCATGCAGATTTCCTGCGTTGACCAACAGAAAGCTGCATTGTCTGACTTTGAAAGTGCCTTCTTTGTGAGCTGTGCTTCAAACATAGCTACACTATTGACAACAATTTATCTATGATTGTGTCTGCACCTTAAAAATCATATTTTACAAAAGGGTATCACAGCAATGCCCAGAATATCCCATTTAGGATTATCTAGGATGGAAAACCATAGCTTGTACACTTTCAGAGAAACTCACTACAGATGTCTTTCAAAAAGGACAAAAATGAGGAAAAGGCAGATATATGGAATTTAGCAAATTACATTAATGTGCAAGGAGCACTTCTCTTCTTACACATTTGTCTGTCTTCTCTGTGCACCTGCCTGCAACCTTCCAGATGTTATTTATAAAATTAATATATGACGTAGTGGTGTCAAAAGTAATTTTCTGAAACTTCAAAACTTCAGTCCCTATTCAGAGTAATTGCAGAGGAAAGAGTAGCCAGAATATTCTGTTAAACATCTGCTTTGGAATGGCACAAGGTTGAGTAAATGATGACAGAATTTTCGCTATCTGTGTTTTAAATGTTTGATTTTTAGTTAGGTTTGTCACTCACTGTTGCACCTGCTGTCCACAGTCGCGACTGATAATGTGTGAAATGGCCTGCAGTCTTTGAGTGGTGTAGTCCACAAACTGCTGCTTAAGGACCCTCTCTTTAGCGCTGTTGGTCCAGGTCAGCCTTTTATACAAGTAGAGCAAACTGTAGAGACTCGCAGAGAGTACAATAACCCTCCATCCCACAGAACGCCACACCTGTCCAAAAATGGCACCACACAAGTATATTTTTCATGAATGTGTTTATATTGGATGTTTTAGAACTTAAAGAAGTTGGCACCTGAAACGCTTCCTGATTTAAAACGTTTTTAATCTGATATTTCTTACCACTCCAGCAATGACCAGCATGCCCACTGATGCTCTGGAAGTGAGAGAGACCAACCCTGTTGTCATGGAGATAGCCAACTCCTCCTGGGCCTGGGTTCCCAAGGGAGCAGAGGAAGAGGTGACCTGTGGACAAAGCATATTACATCACTTTAGGCCTATTTATGTTTGATGTGTTGGCTATTAGATCATTAAAACAAGTGTAATACCAAAAAACACTTGGACAGCTACTTGCAGTTTTTGATCCAATAGGCTCAAAGCTTGTTTTGCTTTAGCAGGCCCCAGGAAACGGTTCACCAAAAATGTAAGACCCAGTGAGAAATTAAAGTCGATGTCCTCCACAAAGTCTTCACAGAGGCTGGCAAAGTTCAGGTCATAGGTAATACTGAACTTCCTGTTGTGGGGGTGTAGTTGACCTCGGGCAGCAGGGGGCAGCAGACGTATAGTGTCTAGGCATGATAATGACAGGAAAGGGCTGTCAATGCTGGCGGCAGTTTAGTTTAAAATATCCTTTGCCAGGGAAAGCTTGTTTACTGGAGACTTTATGTCTGAAGTGAAAACTGTGCAAGTGTGTGTACCCATGATGTCTCTCTGAGATGACAGCACACAGCCGTTTATACTGCTGTAACAGCGCAAGTCCAAATTCTTCACCGTTCTCTCCTCCACATAGGCCATGAGCTTCTGCAAAATGCAAACAAACACAATTATAGTCTTTTTGTCAATTAGATAATAATAATAATAAACAAACTCTTATTATCTTTTCAAAATCAGTTCATAAGCAAAACTGCACCAGATAATAAGACTTAAAGGGTTAGTTCACCCAAAAATGAAAATTAGCCCATAAATCACTCACCCTCAAGGCATCCTAGGTGTATATAACTTTCAGACGAATCCAGTCGGAGTTGTATTAAAAATTGTCTTTGATCTTTCAAGCTGTTTAATGGCAGTCAGCGGGTGTTGCAGTGCATCAGTCCAAAAGAAGTGAAATAAA
>NW_015659980.1:38386-42020 GCF_001515625.1 Sinocyclocheilus rhinocerous | reverse complement strand
CTTGCGCTCACTGTTGTACACGGAAGCAGTTCCGGGCGGATGACGTACGGAGGTCGGCTTTGCGCATGCGCCGCTCAGAAGTGACGAAAGCGGGAGCGCAGGGGAGAGATCAAAACAAAACAACGGTCACTAATTAGAAGTGCAAAACGAGGATTTGTAAAGAAGAATGTCAGAGGATTTCGATATAAGTCAACAGGAGACTGGTTTTCCTTTGCTAAAGTAAGGAAACTTTGCTTCCTTTGCTCCTGTTAAAGGGATAGTTCACCCAAAAATGAAAATTTGATGTTGAAGAAGACGCGTCACGCGCAGGCTGAAGAAGAAGACGTGAACGTGCTCAGGACGCGCTCAGGACAGTTCGAACATTGCAGTACATTAGAGGTAAACATCAAATCTTCATTTTTGGGTGAACTATCCCTCCAAGTGTACAAACGTTAACAAGCGTTTGTTTTCACGAGACTCACCGGCGCATGCGCAACACCGACCTCATACATCATCCAACTGTTGGTGCAAGCTAGATTAAAGTGATTATTACGTTTTGAATATGGATATTTTTCTAACAAAAACGCATCGATTCGCTACAGGAGGCCTTTGTTCACCCCCCGGAGCCATGTGAGACACTTTTTTTTATGAATGTGCGCTTTTTATTTGAATTGAGATTTTCAATTCCTTAGCATTTCCAATACCTCAGAACAACTTGATGATGTAATTTGGTTCCTTGCCGTTGTCGCCTCTGGCTTGCTTAGTTGGGGACGCTTAATTTCCAGCAAAATCGTCGACTTGATAGCACAGATACTATTTAAACTGAACAGAGCTGGATGATGACATCACTGAATTCAATGATGAACTGCCTTTAACTAAAAATTGAGTGTTTACTATTGTCATTTTGCATTAATGACACACTATTTTCCTAATTAATGCTGTACAGTTGCTTTGACACAATCTGTATTGTTAAAAGCGCTATACAAATAAAGGTGACTTGACTTGGCTTCTTTGGACTGAAGCACTGCACCACCCGCTGACTGCCATTAAACAGCTTGAACGATTAAAGACAATTTTTAATATAACTCCGACTGGATTTGTCTGAAAGAAGAAAGTCATATACACCTAGGATGCATTGAGGGTGAGTAATTTATGGGCAAATTTTCATTTTTGGGTGAACCAACCCTTTAAATTAGACTTAAATTTTATTATTTAGTTTTTTTGACATTTGAATTATATTCACTGAAACAAGTTTTAATATCTTCAGTTTTGATTCTCAGGTGAATTTACAGGTTTAGTTGCTGCAGAAATACAACATTAAATACTTTTACACAGAATTTATTATCATATTTAAAAATAATAACATATTACATATTTTAGTACAAATTGTATGCACCATTGTGCCTTTAAACAGAATTTGAAGATGGAACACAGCTATTTAAAAGCCTGTAGATTAGTCTAATCAAGAACAATGTTTTTAGTCTTAGTTTCTAGTTTAAGAGACCAGCTTATCAGTGCTGTAATGTTGATCACAGACAGCGATCACTGCAGAGTTCATACAGGTAACTCTCTAGACATGAGTCAGTGAACAGAACTTGACAGTTCCCATAATGCACTGCTTAACAAAATCATGTGTTTGGGTTTCTTTGGTATATGCTTTATACTTCAAAAGTTAATTCTTCATGATTTTTTAAAAATCTGACTTTAACATAAAGAAAGAAAAAAACTCACAGTTTTGTACAGGGCTAAGGCATTCGGGGCAGGGCTAAAATCAGAGAATTCATCCACAAGAACAGACAGGCAACGAATCTCTTCTGCCATGGCACTGGACACCTAGAAGAGCAGCAGTGAGAATTAATTTGGCCTTTTCAACACCATGTAGAAAACATGAGGTTCAAATATTAGATACAGATGATATTCAACCAAAATAAGTATTTTACCGGCAGGGGTACTGCTGCAGCGTATGCGACAAAAATGCATTTGCAGCTTTTGACTGTTAAGTGGCGCTTTAACAATAGGCCTACACTTCAAGTTATCAGGCAAACGTGTCAAAGCGCATTTTCGTGAGTAGCTGTCAACTTTGCCTTGCCAATACACGCATCATAAAACTCGGCTTTTTAGGCAAATACCAGAAAGTGTAAGTTGTAAGTTACTAATTAAGTTATTCAAACAGCTAGTAAATTACAGAAAGTGAGCAAAATACATTTACTTTATAAAAAGGTCATTTTCACTGACTTCAGTCTAGTGCAAGTTTAAGATTTAAAAAAAAAAAACCTACGATTATAATCAATAAAGCTGTCTACACTGTGAAATTAATATCTTAGTTTCATCATAAGTACATCTGCATTTTGTTGTTTATGATGAGGAAATTCACGAGAGTGCAGAATTCATTCAGCGAGCTCACGCATTTAACAAAACTCTGGTGTTTCAGCGATTACTAATCTGAACGCCTCTAATTGGCCATTGTACTCATAAGCTCAACAGAATCGTATGTGATTGGTTATAATGTGCAATCACATACACACACACACAAAAAAAACATGATGCAACATGAGCAGATATACAGAGTTCTGGCATGAAACTCTAGATAGCGCAGTCTGATAGGTCTAACTCAAGCTGACCTAATGACATTATCACATGGCACAGCTGATTGGTTCGCTCCTGTATCGGTAGCCAATGAGCTCGCTGCTCAACATTCAAATATATGACTAGTGCTTGCCTAGCAGTTGCAGCTTGCTTCAGAACAGCGAAATCAACATCTAGATAAGTGAATGCTCTTCTAATCCATATCGCTGAGTGTATTGCGTGGTCTGCCTAATTGAATTCAAAAATGAGCAACCATAATCAAGTTTAAACTAAGTGTCATGTTAGCAGTTTGCATTGTATGCAGGAGCGAAAATTAAGCATATTAGCAGCAGCATTTAGCATCTGTGTTTATACAGCAGTTTAGAGCATATGTAATCGCTCTGAGGACACGGCAATAGTAACGGACATGAAACAGGTTAAATGAAATAAGCATTCTTGTGTATGCATTTCAACGGGGGTTCGCCATATACATCGGTGATTATCCCAGTGTTCACGCTCGTTATTTCTAAGGTTGATGTTTTCATTGTGATGAGTGTGGTTGATTTCAGCTGCATGCAGCGTCAGAAGCACGTGCTTATTGCAGTCATATCAATGAAAGTGTTGCGGGAGACGCTGAAGATCACTATCTACGGCTGTAACAGTTAGTTCCGAGTGAAATGCATTATGGGTAGTGTAGTTCGGAGAAATGTGCTCGTACTACGTGTGCTCTCGCTGTGCGGTGTAATTCTGTGTATATTCTGCCTTTATTTCAGTTCATTCAGGTCAGTCCACCCAGGGTTTTTTGTACACTGTAACTTGACAACTTTTATCTGCACAAGAGAGTAAAATGGCATGCATCGGCTAACTTTGTCAGTCATCATTGCAATAACATGAATTAACAAGCTGTTACGCTGCCACTGGGACTGATGAAGTGTAGAAAGTAACCGTAGTTATCAAATGACTAAATTATGATATTTGCTCAGGTGGGTGCTGGGGTCTTATCTATCAGATTGCAACGTATATCCATTTTGTTAATTAAACATTACACAGTGCGCATCTAATTAGAGTTAAAAGCCTCGGCGTGGTAGCC
>NW_015659980.1:30965-35138 GCF_001515625.1 Sinocyclocheilus rhinocerous | reverse complement strand
AGTTATCAAATGACTAAATTATGATATTTGCTCAGGTGGGTGCTGGGGTCTTATCTATCAGATTGCAACGTATATCCATTTTGTTAATTAAACATTACACAGTGCGCATCTAATTAGAGTTAAGCCAGTCGGCGTGGTAGCCCAGGCTCACATAGTCATAGCCTACTATTGTTAAGCCGGTCGGCGTGGTAGCCAAGGCTCACATAGCCATAGGCCACTATTGTTAAAGTCCGCGTGAACGTTGCTGCCGGCTTTATTTCAGTGTAGTGACGTATTTCCAGCTGAAATGGAATATTGAATTGAGGGCGTGGTTTTATTTTTGCGCTCCTCCTCTCTGTCTCTCTCATAGCAACTAATAACGGTTGGAGGGTGTATTTAAGGATATTCTGCCAAAGCCATCAAATTGACGTCATCAGAGAAGGAATGCCATTCCAGAGCGGAAGCAAATGTTCTGATTTTGATTAAAGATTACCATGACAAATATTTTTTTTTTTTAGCGGATTAATTACAATACTCATGGATGGATGAATTGTTCACATCAAGACTAGCAGTGTGCGCTAATAAAGTAAATAAAGTCCATTTTGATTTCATGCGGACTTTAAGCCGGTCGGCATGGTAGCCAAGGCTCACATAGTCATAGGCCACTAGTGTTAAGCCAGTTGGCGTGGTAGCCAAGGCTCACATAGTCATTGGCCACTTGCGTTATGCCGGTCGGCGTGGTAGCCCAGGCACACATGGATAGAAATACATGCGGTTCACATGGCTCTTCGGAGCAGCAGCAGTACATATGTCTTGGTGATAGATCTGCTTGTTGGGGGGTGTTTAGTTCTTGTTTTGGCTTGTATTGTCCCTTCCCTTCTATGTCTCCTGCTTTGTGGGGTGTTATTTCATTTGTTATATTTGCTGCAGCAATATTTCTTACATGCTCACAGCAGCATGTTCTGGATATATTGGCAGTAGCAAGTCTCAGTACTTGCTCTGCCGCAACAGCAGCAGCGTAGCAGATCTATTCTGCCAAGACCAAATACATTAACATGGTCATGTACATTACCATGCCAGTCTCTCCGAGAGTTGTCATGACAGAACTAAATTTAGTACCGCAGTCAACACTTTTCATTTAATTTTCACTATATTTGTGACAGCGGAATAGGGGCATTTTTGTGAGCACCATTGTTAATTTTCGACCTATGCCAAGGGAAGGCCTAAGCCTTGCACAGCCTTACACACACACTCCATCTATGCTGGTATTGGCAGAACTTGCAGGTTACCTTGTCAGCAACTTTGTCAGTGATGGCCTTTATCTTGTCTTTGATGTCCTTGGTTAGGAAATTGCGTTGATTTCGCACAAACTCCAGCCAATCCATTAGAGCCTCACAATCTTCTAGTGAGAATACTCTATGAATTTACAGAGGTTCAAAAAGCAGAATAATCCATTTGTAACAACCACAACAACAACAAAAATAAAAATACCATGCTAAAGAACAAAATGATTTTGGTTCAATAGTGGTACAAAATATTGTCTTTGGGAGCTTGGACAGAGACCCTCCGTTATAAAGCAGACAGGTTTTGGAACTCACTTTTTTTCTGCTGAGGAAATATTGATGGCATCCATGATAGCATTAACCGACTCGATGATCTGCCAGGCTCGGATCGTGTGCTGCTCAAACTTTGTCTTCACGGCAGACTGTGATATAAATACCTGTGGAATCCATGAAGCATGTTCTTGTGCCATCATTGTACCACAATTATCAGGGATCACGTCACAATTAAAACTAATCAAAACAAGATTCCAATGGTAAGATTTTATCTATGACTATCAACATGGGTGACATGTTTTTCCCCTCTCATCATTGTCTGCTCATATGACTGAATCACAACAGGCCCATCTATTAATGCCATCGTAGATTACTGTGAATTTTCATCCCTGGATCCCAAGAATGTGAGGTATGCTCACCTACTCAAATCCGCTAACTTGGCTCAGGGATTGCCACTATGGGAATGGCTGCCTGGAATCTATGAGGAACACCAAATATCTCACACATCTGGGAGCCAGTAGCCCATGGCCTGAATTGATGCAAACCAGCTTGCTTAAGGAGACCATCATCACTTCACACCATTTCTGGTAAAGCTGTCATAAATTCTCACCTAGTCTAAAGAGCATACAGACAGGACTAAGACTCATTTTCCATGAAGCTCCTCTTAATCTTCATTGTTTTTTAGCCTCATTGTCAGACAATGATTATCCAGGAGCCAGTCACTACAGTTTGAGCACATTCTCACCTCAAATGCTCTTTCAAAACTCTGGAACTCCATCAGTCGCTTTTGGAATCCTTCAGCCAAAGCACTGCCTTTAAAGAAAAAGCATACGCCCCATTCCGGTTCCATCATACCACCAATATATAAAATATGAAATGAAGCATGTGTGATGGAGCATAATTTTTGCATATTTTTTCACACTTAAAGTTGCACCTCAAATACCATTCTCAATATCATTGGGCCACTCCGTTTTATGGTTGTTACACTCATTTTTAACTTGACTAGGCCTAGTTTTTCCTGGTCTCCCTCCAGAGCAGTGTCAAAAACAGAAGGCTCTATGCTGTGTGACCCAAAGCAGTGGAGCCTACCAGTCTCTGGCATTGCCTGGGCGCGGTGAATCCTGGCACTCAACACCTCCTTGGCAGAGACAAAGAAGATGCGGTCAGGTGCCTTGTTAAGGTCCACTACCTTTAGCTCCTCCACTAAGAAATTGACACAGCGATCCATGTGTTGCTTTCATTGATATAATTATAAACTTACAGTTCATAAACTTTTTCAATACATTCATCTATTTATATGTGAATATACATGAAGTTCTCAACTTTTAAGCACTGCATAATGTTTGTGAAAGACATTGAAAATTATGAAGTGTTAGTAAGTAATCAAATTTCTTTGAACATATAAATCTGAAATCTATGACGGAGAAATTATAAATTAAACAAAAATTTGCGTTTTGTGTGCAGCAGTTTTGTGTGGTGAATCACTTGTGGCTAATACATATGGGTTATGAGTCATATGTAATAAAACTTACATCTTCCAGATACTCTGGCTCTAAGACAGATGCGTCCCAACGATTATTTAGGATGAAAATGTTGGGCTTTGATATGCGCTCATTCACTTTGTGGAAAAAGTGTTTCTCCTTTCAACGTAGAGTGAAACAAATACAAACAAGAGCATTTAGGTAAAAGAAAGAAAAACGGCAAATAATTTTAATTAAAAAAATAAAATAAAACACTACAACACACACACACATTTTTTTTTCAGTGATTAGTTACTCTGTCTACTCACAGTGTTCATTATGGTAGACTCAGAGTTGGCCACAAGCACAAAGACATCAGCATCTAAACAAAACTTATCAATCTAACTGTCCAGCTCTGATGTGACATCTGTGCCCGGGCTGCAGAGTGAGAAGAGTCTGGGTTATTAATATTTCATCAAACTACAAATCATGTTTCATTTTTTATTGCTAATTAGATCAGGCAATTTGGTGTCTGATTTTCATTTCTGCAAACAGAAATAAGAAATTAAACAAGTTTTCCTGTAAACCAAATAGGCTTTTACCACGCATGATACCAAGAACAGCACTGCCAAAATCCATTAGTGCTTTAACTTAGCCCTCTTCACAAAACATCAAACCTTGTAGAGTTCCTTGCAAGTCCATGCATCTGCCAAAGATCCCTGGAGTATGCCAGCGATTGTCTAGGTTTGTTGTTCATGTGCCAAACCTGTCCTGCAGAACCTTAATTCAGCTCTGACAAACCATAGAGGGGTCCATACCTGTCCATCAGGACCAGATCATCTCTCAGCAGGGCACACTTAGCTTTGGGCCAAAACACTCGGACTAGACAGCCTGAGACTTGGTTCCTGTCCATATGCAGAGCGTGGGCAAGCTGATTGACTGTCTGTATGGTAAAGACTGTTTGGGATACCACGATCAAAACTTAGCATATAGACAGTTTGATGTTGAATATTCATGCTAATTATGGTGAAAACCAAATTATTTGTGTATTAAAATAACTTTTGTGTGTTCAAAATGTAAAGAAATGCTTCTATTACTTCACTGGCCAACGGAGCGAACCAACCCCGTGACGTCACACGCGGTGGTACTGCAAGATGGCGGCGCCCTTGCTCCAAAAG
>NW_015659980.1:13155-30924 GCF_001515625.1 Sinocyclocheilus rhinocerous | reverse complement strand
TTTTTTCTTTAAAATGGTTACATTAATCATGTTTGTTATATATTTTTTTTTATCAAAGTGGAAATCACTTAACTAAATAATGTTAACTTAACTGACTGCTTCACTTCCACTTTAAGCTTCAACAAGATAGTAGACCACAAAGTATTCAAATCATGTCACAACACTAAAACACATTTACGCACAGATTGTATTTATCATTTTAAAATGTCATAAGGACTTAAGGAACTTTCTTGCATTATGTAAAAAATAAAGCTACTTTTCTTGAGAAGTGAGATAAAAACATGTCCTTCATAACTTGACATGCCATTAGTTTAGAAAGCAATTCACGAGTTCGCCTGCCCATTCAGCCCTGCCAGGTAATGGTAAAACGAACTTGGCTTGCTGTCCGTGAAGGAGGCTTGGACCCGAGGCTTGGCTTGAGCTCCGAGTAAGAAACCCCCCTATGATGATACGGTGTGGATGAAAGAGAAGGGAGTTAAAGGAGGAGAAGGGGTGGTGGAGGGATGCCGGAAGAATATTCGCTTTGACGGAACAATGACTGCTGCTTATATACGGTCGAAACGATGATTGGCAGGACTGGTTGATTAGGCTCCTCCCGAATCTGCGTTGTGAACTTCATCAATAAAAAACACTAGAACTAGAGATGATACACTAGAATGTATCTTTTCATTTAATAAAAAATGATGACATTACATTATAATGCACTCCCCCTAAAACGGTCCTTATGCCATAACGTAATAATATAGATTAAAATGAGCTCAAATTAATGTAGTTTACAAACATTATGAGGTCTGGAAACTGTGCCACACTTTAATGCTTTTCCTCTCTTCAGAGTTCTCAGTGGTAAGGTAGGCATGTTCCCCATCTGTGCCATCCACACTCAGGAAACAGTTAGTGGTGTGGCCGATTCCACTGGGCAGAACCCGTTCCCGTAGCATGGCATTCATTACGGTACTCTTTCCATTACTGGTCCTGAGAAACAACATATAGCACCCAGTAATAAACTGTCCATTTAGCTTCTCTAATTCAATATTATCTCAAACCAAATTATAGAAGAGAGAGAGAGAGAAAAACACAGAGAGATTGTTTTTTTGGTGCCTCACTTATGGCAGCTGAAGAACTAAAGCAAAAACATTAATGATCCATTTCATTTTGTTAGCCTGTTGTCACCATTTGGTTTACATAACAGTAAGCTTAGATTAGTCATCACTGTAGTTGTACCTGCCAAAGAAGGCCACCTTCATACGTCTGCGGGCTAGCACATCTTTGATGACGGTTAGTTTCCTGGAGCAGGCCTGGATCTGCAGACACTGTTTTTCCTCAGCTACATGCTCAAGATCCTCACTCTTCCACGTCTCTGGGTACCAAACACATATTCAATACCATCATACATTAAAGAGCAGGACCAGACTTAGCTGATTGATTTGGAGTTTTTTTTGTCATATTTTATTTTGTAGCCTCGTGCTAAAATGCTTTAAAAAACTTTTAACATCAATCTACACTCTGTACCCTATAATGACAAATCAAAAATTTATTTTGGATATCTTTGATATTTTTGATAGCTTTGCATGTCTGGATTTGGGATTTTTTTTTTGCCATTCTTTTCTGCGGGTTCTTTCAAGCTCAGACAGGTTGGATGGGGACTGTTGGTGGACAGCCATTTTTTTGAGTTTCTCCACAGATTTTCAATTGGATTCAAGTTTGGGCTTTGGCTGGGCCACTCCTGCATTGTCTTGATTGTGTGCTTAGGGTCATTGTTCTGCTGTAAGGTGAACCCTTAAGCCAAGTATAAGTTTATGAGCGCTCTGGATGAGGTTTTCATTAAAAGGGTTGTTCACCCAAAAATGAAAGTTGTCATCATTTTCTCTCTCATGTCATTCCAAATTCCATTTTCTTTCTGTGGAATATAAAAGGTATGTTGAAAAATCTCTCTCAGTGTGTGTGTGTGGGGGTTTTTTTTTCCAAATGGAAGTGAATGGTAACCACATCCTTTTGGTTTTTGCTTCATGCTTTTATGCAGATGATAAACAGGGCCACATTTCCTCCAGACATGATGCTTGGGATTGAAGTTCATCAGATAAGAGAATCTTGTTTTTAGAAAATACAACCATTACGTCTATGGAATGTCCCCATAAAACATGGAAACCCAATGTGTGTGTGTGTATGTGTGTGTGTGATTTAAACAATTAAAGTACAATATGTGACCCTGGACAACAAAACCAGTCGCATAAATCACAATTTCCAAAAATTGACCCTTATGACTGGTTTTGTGGTCCAGGGTCACATATATTTAAAGTCATTATATAAGGGACATTTAATCCATCTTACCCTCTACAAAATCTGAACACTCTCTAACAAACTCCAACAGCTGGTGAAACACAGCACTGATTGTCCTCTTTGCCACCACAAAGTGTTGCAGTGGTGAAATATTGTCCTGCTCCATGTTTAAATACTGAAAGCACAGTATAATTCACAGTTCAGATGCCTAAAAACATGGTAACATAATGATATATTAACCTACTGGTAGCCTATATATTAAGGCGTTGGTACTCACCCACTCAGAATTGACAACAGAATTTCAGCAGTACAAGTTCAAGTGGTGCCATTTCTCAAATGAGGTCAAAGAGCATCTTCAATACAAAGAAATGAAACCTTTTCCAAAACATCTTTTCTGGGCCTGTTGAACACTGCTGTAACTTCTAGAGAAGTCTGTCTCTGTACAGGATATTGAGACTGTCTGATGAGATTTAGCAATACTGAGCAAGCCTTTACAGAGCAGGAACGGTGACCTCAAATCCTCTTATTCAGCATAATTAAGCAGACAGCTTCCAATCACCTGTCTCTAACCACAAACGGCTATTTCCAGCATCAGCTAGATAGTGTTGTCTTTATTGTTTGAGGAATTTTGGCATGTTTGATCAGTTTTCAGTGTATGTTTTAATGAGTAGTGGTTCTATCAGAATCATTTAAAATTGTCTTTATACTCTGCTTTATTCAAAACACATTGATCCAGGTAGAAAATTCTGAATGATTTTCAGAATGTATCACTTCTGTGGCCCTGCTTATCATTATCACTTTATCAATTGCATGTGAGGTTTGTGTGGCAACCATTTCTCATTTTAATCATTTAATAATTTAAAGCTTCATTAGTTTCGTGCACAGTTGTGGTCTAGTCTAAAGACCACACAGAAGCTGTTCTCTCAGCTAGGAAAAAGCAAGAGCAGAAGACTGATAAAGAGAGAGGTGTGGTGGTTTGCTACATAAAAATGTGCAACTTTTCTCCTAACTGTCATCATTTTTAACAGTACAATTCTGCATATCTGAAATGCACATTTCGGCCCCACCCAAGTGTCTCTCACTGAAATTTAGGATATTAGTCATTTAGTCAAAATGAACACTACCTTCTTTCTATTTCTGACATTTTAAATCGATTTGATTTCCTTTTAATTCATCTTGACGAAGCATCTCTGAGTACAAGCAGACCACTATACAAACCCATAAAAGAGGCACTAGGACCCTGCAGCTGAGGATTACGGAGAGAGTAAGTGCTGGCAGAGACAGATGAATGAGCCAAACACAAGACAAACGAAAGAAGGCACCAGGAGCTCACTGTAGTAGAGAGGCATGGAGAGATGGTCTTACAATTGACCAGGAGGTTGAAGAAAGACAAAGTGACAGGTCAAGATTCAGCAACTGATATCAGGAGGAGTGCACAAACTAGAAGAAGAGGAGGAGTCTGATCTGAGAGGAAGTTAAAAAGAGTGGAGCGCGAAAAGGAGCCCTTCAAAACAGAGAGATCCTTTCTGAGTGGACCACTGACATAGATGTAGAATAAACTGGACCCTGGCAACAAGGACCTCAACTGGCAAAATAGATTTTCATCACTGAAGGAATTACCGAAAATATAAACACACGGAATTGTGCAAAGGCACCAAGGAGAGCAGAAGACAATCAAACATTATTAAAAACAGAAAGAAGACGCGGAGATACCACCCACAGAGAGAGACTGAGTATACCACACACAGGGTTTATCGCAGGTAATCACACTGCAACTGAGCAACAGACATTAACCATCAACAAATACACACACACACACACACACAGAATAATTTATGGAATACACACCTACACATAGTGGGTGATTATAACACATAGACTGAACATCCATAACTCAAGCTTAGAGAATTTAGACAATAGTCAGGAGGCATAGAGAATCTTGGCTATCACAGGGGACAGACTGACTGTGAATGAGTAGAAGCATGGTGAGGCCCTGCGGACAACTCTCATGGCACTCTGAACTAAGAAAGTAGAACATTAGTAGATCAGAGACCAAATGATCTTTTCCAAGTCAAGAGCCACAATAACCTAGAAGACTTTACCCAAAGAGTGTTTGGGAACATGCTTTGAAGAACCAGCACTCTGATTTCTCACCTCCACTCTTGGATATCATTCTGTCTTAAGGACCGATTCCATCGTGTTACCCACAGGACATCTGGTCACCTCTCTGTGTTGGAATGGAAATTGTGCAGTGAGTTGAGTGAGTTAGAAGTTCACCTACACTGCAACATGAAGCTCAGGCATGGGGCAAGAGGGGCACTACTGGCCTTGCTGCTGAGTTTACTGCTGTCTACCTGCACTACACAAGAGAGTGAGGAGAGTCTGGAGCTCCAAGAGGAAAACAATACAGTCAGCACTGAGAGCCCTGTAAGTCAAATGGGACACACACACCAGCTGTTAACCTGCCAAGGCTTTAAAGCAGTACACAAAGACACTGTAAAATCTCATAAATCAATGCTCTGAATTTTACTTTAGGGTATGACAACCATTAGACATGAGGGGAAAGTATATGGTAATGACATTCATAAACATTGTAGATTATGTGACGACACTGTAAAAAATGGATTCCTCTAATACAGAAACAGTTTATAAATTTGCCTTAGTTAAAGATTGCTTACATAGTTGAAGCTCTGATATGCTTAACTTTTACAGGATACTGTATCCTCTGACATAACAAATGTGAGCCCCCACAGGACATGGATAGTCTTTAGGGACAACTCCAACAAGGGTGGAAATAATAAACCAAGAGGCAATAAAAGACTCTCCAAGGTAATCTCTGATTACACACCATGCTAAAGATGAATAATATCAATACATAGAATAACTGCATATAAATATATTGAATAAAAGCTCTAAGTACAGAAGTACTAAAAAGTAATAAAACTGTATGAAAACAGATTAAGCATAGCACACAAAGATAAAACTAATGAGGTCTATGTGGCAACATGTCAGAAAGTGCCTAATCTTTCACCTCTTCAAATTGATTTATCTTATTATGTAATGTAACTTGAAACTTTCTACATGTCCAGCATGGCCTTCCAGGTCCACCAGGCCCTCCTGGTCCCCAGGGGCCTCCTGGTCCTCCAGGCCCCCTACTGCCTCATCATGCAGAGTTGATAAACGACTTCCAAGTCAAACTAAAAGGTATACTGGAATTCACTCCATTCACACACCATTACCCATCATACCAGAAAGAAAACAGAAAAGAAATCTCATGATACATCCACCTGACAGATCTGACCAAGACCTACAACTTGTTAAAATGGCATTTGATCAGAGGTTTTCAATTCTGGTCCTGGGGACCCATTGCTCTACACATTTTTTATGTCTCTTTAACAAACCTGATTCAGATCAGCTTTTTAGGAGAAAGCTCCATAAACTAAACTGAATGTATCAGTGAGAGGTGGGTCCGTTGCTCTACATTGTGCATCATCTAATGATTCAGTTCACTTGTGCACAATAGTTTTGTCAGTGATGGATGCACACTACACAAAGACACCAGATGCAGGTGCACAAATTAGTTAAACTGGTGATAAGTAACTGTTTTGACATCAACATCTTTCAAAAAGTTTGTTAAACACATTTGAATATGTTGGTTATAATGGTCCAACAGCTTTTTGTTTTTGTTTGGGCTGTCATTTTCAGCATTGCTTGATGTTTGGGATATGTGTTATCATGCTCATTTGTTGGGGAGGCTGCTAGTCTGATTGTGGGCTGGGCTGATCTCTTAATAGGTGTAATTTTCCAGGACGTGGATTTGACTTGGCCTGGCCAAAGAATTCCACAGATTCCAGATTGTGTGTGTGTGTGTGTGTGTGCATGTTTGTGTGTGGAATGAGTGTTGGAGTATTGCCAGGAAAGCAGACACAGGTCTGTTTGTGCTCTGGTGCAGTGAGCTGCAGGCTGTTCTGACAGCAATATAAAACATAAAGGCTCTTATTCACACAGAAAAGTGCAGTGGCGCCGTACGCTCATACATTCTAGCATTCTCATTCCCTCACACTTCCATCTACTCTGTCTGCTCATACACACACTCAAACATTCCAAATATTTACATCTTCTATTCGTTGTGAGATTGTTTAATGACTTTATATACAGCCAAGTGTCAGTCTAATACAATCCCAAACATTTTCCACTGGCTTTATTTCAGTGTTTTTGAGTCTGAGAAGGTGCCTAGTCTATCGGGTTACACCTTGTCCCAAACCCTTCAAAATAAAGTAATAAGATGGGAATTAGTTCTTTTGTGCTTTTGACAAGACAACATTACAATCCTGTAATTACCTTTCCACTCAGAGGTGGTAGGAACTCACTGTCTGCTCTGCGATCAACCCCCTTGTGTGGCTACAGCTTTCCGTTGCCAACTGCACCACAACCTGCTGGTCCACCGTCGCAGTCTGCAGGAGCTCCAGCCCTTCAACAATGTAAGTGAAAAACAACCCTTTCCAAACTAGAAACTATTTACTAATTTCAATAACCGTGACATAGCACCCCCATAGCTGTGAAATTCAATGTAAACTCTAAATTAGGCTTTCATTTGTCTGCAGTAGCCCTGACCTCTAGATGTATTAGTTTAGCAGCAATGTTAGCTTTGGCTGATGGTGAAACAGACTGGCAAGCAGTGGAGAAGGGTTGGCAATGGAAGACAGTGGCAATGGCATAATAATTCCATTTCTGTGTTTTCCACAGCCCTCAAACACAGAGCAGTTCCATCAGAGAGGACAAGGCTTTAACACCAGCAGTGGCCGGTACACAGCTCCAGTGTCTGGGTTCTATCAGCTCACAGCAAGTCTGCTACTGGGTATGTGGTTCAAATATGTTTTGGGGTGTGCCCCTTCCCCCAACATTCAGACTAGTTATCAACCAATATGGTTTTTGATTGGTTGATTCTTAACCTGAAAGTATGGTTACAGGCACAGCCTAACCCTGCGTCCCAATGTTCATACTATCCATCCTAAATAGTATGTGAGATTAAAATAAGTGTGTCCCAAAGCATAGTATGTTGAAAGGTGTATGCCAGAAGTCCCCGGATGGTCTACTATTTCTGGTAGATTTTTGAAGTGTGGATCTGTGCACACTCTGATGGCTAATATTACACACAATCCATTGCGCTTTGACGAATGATTCGGTTCAGAACTAAAAACACGATTAAAAAACGTTAAAAAACTACAAACATGGCGGATGTGCGCGACTGACGGTTAAATAGAGAGGTTTAGATAAAGGGGTTTGAGTTAATAATAATCAACATTTAACCTGTTAAAATTTTTTATTTAATGTTATCTGTATTAGGATATTTCATCTAGAAAAACGATGTGAACTTTTATAAACATCCATTTGGCCATTAACTTTTAATTGCATCATTATGCAAAAAATATGAGCAGAGTTTTTTGCATAAAGACCCACGGCTGGCAGATCAACGTGCTACTTCATTTCTCTCCAATACGGTAGGAAGTTAAATTAAATGAAATGTGGAGGATGTTAACTGTGACAAGTTGATTGACAGGCCAGTTTACAGTGACAGGATGCATGTAATTATGCGACAGAGCGGACCGTTAAAGACGCAATTGTATGACATTATAGTATGTCCCAAAGCTTGCCTACTCTTCTACTACACACTCAAAAGTGTGTACTTTTTCTTCACCAAAAAAGTACATACTTTAAGGGCGTAGTATGAGTAGGCACATTGGGACGCAGCATTAGTTTGAATTTAATGTTTATTTAAATTTGAATTAAAATTTTATTTGAATTTCATGGTTTATGTGTCTATACAAGGGAGAAAATCAACATCACCAGCTCTAATACCAAAAAACAGAGCCCTAAACAGAGGTTATAGCTAAATTTCTATACTTTAAGTAATGTACCGAATTTGATGAAGAACTTACCATTGATAAAGTGCCTTCTATACAGTCAAAATGTGTAACAATTGCACCTTTAGGACTAGTCTAGGTTAGGTTGTCACTGGGGCAGTATCTTCAAATCTTCAAAAGTATTTGTACTCTATCTACCCCTAAAACAGAGATGGCCAACTCTGTTCTTGGACGGTCACTGTCCTGCAGAGTTTAGCTCCATCTCTATTTAAACACACCTGAAAAATCTAACCAAAGTCTTCAGGATTACTTGAAAATTAAAGGCAGGTTTGTTTGAATTAGGATAGAACTGGACTCTGCCCTCCATGTCTGGAGTTACCCATTCCTGCCCTAAAGGGTAATTATATCAGAAAAAGTAAAGTATATCAGGAAAAAAAAGTCATATGAGCAAGTATCATATTGTTACGGAAGAGGTCTGACAACAGGTTAGTTTATATACAAAAGCGTTTATTAGGTCACAGTGAGTACTGGTGTCGGGTCCGGAGGAAGTGATGGTGAGGGAAAGGTCCGTGAGAGAGTGCAAAGGATATGGAGAGTGGAGTAATCCGAGTCTTTGGCTTGATGGAGGCTGGAAGGGATACGGGGGAAGCACACACCTCAGCGATCCGGGAACTAGGAGATACAGGAGACACTTGGAGACGAGGAGACACTAGGAGGAACACAGGAGGTAAGTAATGCAAGAAGTATTCAAAGGAATTCAGTAGCAAAGTCATTGAGTCCTCTACGTGTAAACGAGACCGGACAGTGAGGGTGTCTGAGGTGTGTGCTTTTATGCAGGCTGGTAATGAGGTGCTTGATTGGTGACAGGTGCAGGTGCTCAGAACTCAGGTGAGAGGGATCGTTGTGATTGGGTGGTGGCGGAGCCTGGCCGATCTGTTACACATATGTACCACTGTGGTTCAAATCTTGTTTTGGCACAGGCTCTGTCGCTTTCCCATTTTGAATGCATATTCTCAACAGTTCGAGATTTTTTGTTTTGACAAACAGTGATTTAGGAGGGCAGCAAGGGTTGCTGTTTTATCTGTCCATGTTACATGCTAGCTAGCTGGCTAGTTCTAGTTAACACAATACTATTTATTGTAACAACAAGCTACAACCACTCCTTAGCACCCACACACACAATATAGCAGGACCTTCTTTTGCGTTTACTGACATGATGTTAAGAGGCAAGAATGAATGATGTAAGCCTGGAATTTTTCTGTGAAATCCAACTTGACAGCTCACAATTTAAATCAATATTGTTGGTTTACTGTAGTGAATTTTCAAGAATGTAGTTTTGAATACAGATTTGTCATACTCTGTCAATAATGGAATTTCCATCTATTCATCTATTCTCCAAACAAACCAAACAAGCCTAGCCCAGCATCTTGGGCTGTAGGCATCATGAAATTTCACTAATTTATAACCAAAAAACCTTCCATAGTGCAGCTTTAAGGCGTATTGAAAGTACAGCGGTTGTACCTTTGAAAGGACTGCCCTGGTAATAAGTTGTTTTACCCCTAAAGGTATGATTTCTGTAAACTTTTTAGTGACAGTTTAGGTATGCAGGTGTGTGGTTTAAATTCATCCCCAACTTTCTTTGTACCTATACCTCATGAGCACTGGCTCACAGTTCTTTTTGAATCTGATGACTCCTCTGCTCTCATGGCCTTAACAAATCAAGTCACCTTTATTCCTATAGCGCTGCATACAATACAGCTTTATGCAAACTGAAACAAGTTAAATTCAGCTATAAGCAATTCTACAAAAGGCTGCTATTATTCAGCTTGTGTCAGTTCAGTGTTGATTCAGTTTAGTTCAATAACAGTGTCAATGTTGCAAGATGCGGCTCTACAGTACAATAGTGACAATAGTGCCATCATCCAGCTTAATTCAGTTCAAGTTTTGTTCTCATCCAATGGTGTCAGTGCAGTTATATCAATAAATGTCTGAACAAGAGTGTCTTTCACAGGGGCGTAGCGTCTGGGTATGCAGGGTATGCACGTGCATATGGGCCCGGGCTGATTGGGGGCCCACAGAGGGGGACCATTTAATTAAAATTAGGGAACATATTCTTAATTCGTGGCCACAATAAATATATATTTTTGTCTGCATGTCATGTGCAGGTCTAGATAATTTCTTGTGTGCATTTGTTATATTGCTGCCATAGAACTGCATCATTTTTATTTATTTTTTGTAATTCAAGTTTTTATTGTTTTCATCAATGACAATATCATACAAAACACAAATTACAGATTTATCCATATACTACAGGTGCATCTCAATAAATTAGAATGTCGTGGAAAAGTTAATTTATTTCAGTAATTCAACTCAAATTGTGAAACTCGTGTATTAAATAAATTCAATGCACACAGACTGAAGTAGTTTAAGTCTTTGGTTCTTTTAATTGTGATGATTTTGGCTCACATTTAACAAAAACCCACCAATTCACTATCTCAACAAATTAGAATATGGTGACATGCCAATCAGCTAATCAACTCAAAACAACTCAAATGAACTTTTCCACAACATTCTAATTTATTGAGATGCACCTGTACATGTAAGGTCAGAATATATACAGTGGCTGAAATTAACAGAGATAGACTAATACTAAATAAGGAGAGAAGAAAGAAAAACAAAAAATAAATACATAAATAAATAATAATAATAATAATAAATAATAATAATGAAAAGTCAAGAACTGCATAATTTTTTTTAAACTATGTGCAAACACTGCATTGCCAAGGCCAAATAAAATAATAATTAATAATAAAAAAATAAAGTAAAAAAAAACTGTGTGAGGTTGGTAGCTAGCTAGTTGAAAAGACTGTATCACATCTAGCTTCAGTGACACCTGCACAGTTTTAATTATTTCTTTCATTTTAATTCTCTGTTATCGAAAGACTATTGAAAGTAGCCATTCAACACCAAGGACGTTGTGGATGAATTTGCCGAAAAACGGCACAGAGAATTAAATTAAATTAATTACAACTAAAATGTGAGTATTTTTTCTTCTTTTTTTGCGTTTTGGGCCGCTGTGCCAAGAGTGTGTTTACATTAAGTAATTTAGTAAATATGACGGTGTTTTAGTGCCATAATATTTTTAGAATAAAGTAAGCATTACGAGATTAAAGTTGTACTGCATGAATAAAGTTAATTCATGCAACAAAAAAAAAGTCTGTGGCGTTAACTGACTGATTTATGAAAATACTAAAACAATGTTGGCAAAGTTGTTGGCGTTTCTGAGGTAAATGTTATGTTACGACTGTTGTGACTATTCACAAGCTGTTTTATTGACGCTTTTCAAAACACTGATTGATCGATTAGCCTACATGAGACATTCGTTTTAATTAAGTTGTTCTGATTTTTTTCAACATGTCTTCTGCTATTCATTCATGTTTATTTCGTGTTAGAAAAGAGGAAAAGATGATTGATTCACATGCCGCATGAACCGAGGCGAATACAGTGATCTCACGCCACATTAAAGAGCGGAAAAACTAATTTATTGTTTCTATTGCATGACAAAATTGATACAAATGTTTTTGCATATGGGCCCGAGGCTAACTTGCTACGCCACTGGTCTTTCAAACCCCAGCTAAGCAAGCCAAAAGGCAACAGTGGAAAGGAAACCCTAATTATCTCAGGAGACAGAAATGGAGAAAAAAAACTTTGGGAGAAACCAGGCTTGGTTGGAGGACCAGTTCTCCTCTTGCCTAGTCTTAATGGGATAGTGTCCACTTGTTGCGGATTTCAAAATCCCATGGACGCAGCATGTCATACTGTACTGTATCATAAATTAAGCATCCAATTTTCATTTGACATACTGCTTTTTTCATAAGTAGCAGTGCAGTATGCATATTTGGACTCAAGTCATGAATATATCCATAAGCTAAACAGGTAATTGAGTTGTTCCATTTAGACTGATAGAAACATAAAATATAAGCTTTATTGAATGAATGAATGAATGAATGAATTATGCATTTATATAGTGCTTTATTGTGTATTGTTGTACACCCAAAGCGCTTTACAATCATGTGAGGGGGTCTCTCCTCAACCCCCACCAGTGTGCAGCATCCACTTAGATGATGCAACGGCAGCCACAGGACAACGGCACCAGTGCGCTCACCACACACCAGCTACAGGTGGAGAGGAGAGAGAGTCATAGAGCCAATGAAGTGGATGGGGATTAATAGGAGGCCATGATAGACAAAGGCCAGAGGGGCAGTTTGGCCAGGACAGGTTTGGCAGTTACACCCCTACTCTTTACAAGAAGTGCCATGGGATTTTTAATGACCACAGAGAGTCAGGACCTCGGTTTAACGTCTCGTTTAAAGACGGTGCTTTTTGTCAGTATAGTGTCCCTGTCACTGCACTGGGGCGTTAGGACCCACACAGACTACAGGGTGAGCACCCCCTGCTGGCCTCACTAACACCTCTTCCAACAGCAACCTAGTTTTCCCAGGAGGTCTCCCATCCAGGTACTGACCAGGCTCAACCCTTCTTAGCTTCAGTGGGCAACCAGTCTTGGGTGATATGGCTGTGGCCATATTGCATCATTCTGCAAGCTGAAGTACATGCAATGTCTTATTCCTCCTGTTTGCATCATGTTACTTGTGTGTGGCCTATCCACCAGCCTGTCCCTTAGATAAAGCTCAGTGGAAAAGGGTGGGGTCTAGTGTTGGGCGATATGCTCCATAGTCGTCTTATCGTCAGCCTGTGAGATCGCCGATACACTATATTATCACGCTAATTTATTTAATTATACTTAGTTTCATAGCGGAGAGTGAACCAACTCCAGGCTAAGACTAAAAGCAGCCTAATGTTACTGTAATCTATTAACTTCACATTATATATTTTTAGTCAAGTAGCATATGGATGTCATGTCATAAAATATTTTAATATGACTGAATTTGTATTTAATATGATGACAATTTAATAGAAACATTGTAAGTTACTAATTATAATGCTTACATTTCCTCAGTTATTCAAACAGCAGCTACAGTAAATGAACAAAGAATATTTACATTATCAAAGAACATCATCACTGACTTCAGCCTAGCGCGAGTTTATGCACTTTAAAAAACACTCCCGTTATAATCAGAGGAACTGTCTACACTGTATGATGAATAAATCTCTTATACTTGCATCGCACGTACATCTGCACTTTGTTGTTTATGATGAGAGAATTCACGAAACAGAAGACTTCAGTCGCGAATGCGAGCAATGAACAACAAAACTCCGGTGTTTCAGCGATGAGTCACTTGAACACCTCTGATTGGCCGCTGCATTCAAAAACTCAATGGAATCGTGTGTGATTGGTTAAAACGCGGAAAAACAAATATGATATAACAAATAAGCACTAATATTAATTATATAATAATACTAGCCTGATAATAATAATAATAATAATAACAATCGTCTTGCAATCGTCAAAGGCATCAGCCACAGGCGATCTCTGACTATCGTCGATACACGATACTGTCGTCTATCGGCACAATATAGTTCTAGTACTGTTGAACATGTCTGCCTGTCACAATCCCTTTAACTCTGCATCATGTATCTGTGTGTGTTTTTTTTTTTTTTTAGAATCCAATGAGTCTCAGAAGAAGCCTCATGCTAGGCAGAGGGACAGTGTTAAGGCCTCGATATGCATAGAGTCTCTTTGTCAGGGTAATGTGTAAGTAGTAATGGTCCATAATTACCAATAGCACTGACCATTTGAACTGTTATTCTAACACACAGTAAGTCAAGCAAATTAGTCCTAAACCATGATTAATGTGTTTATAATGATGCAGGTCTTTGGAGACAGTGACTGGAGTGAGCGCTACAGGGGGACTATTCAGTATTCTCCTGACCGGGACTCTTTACCTACAGGTACGACTGACTGACATAATAAGCTTATTTAACTGAACAAGAATTATACAGATTACAGAAATTGTTTGTCCTAATAATGCTGACAGAAATTAAGTGACTGGTAAATTTGTCCATATTTGGGCCTACTTTTTTTTTGTTTAGTCACAGGGGCATCTCCTGCTCCAGGGCCCTTGACAATCTTGTCAATCCCTATCAGAATCCTCTTTCAATTAATGTGATGCTTACTTTTTGGCTATTAATTTATTATGACTCATTATGACTGTTAAGACAACACATCGCCAACTAATAAAAGTGGATATGCAAGAGTGCATATCTAAGAATATTTCCTTATCACGAATACTCCTATTGACCCATAAAACAAACAAAAACATGATTAATATAGATGTTTATTTTTTTCACAGGCTGGAGAGTATGTATCTATTCTTATTGACAATGGGACAGGCTCAGCCCTCACAATTCTCCAAGACAGTCTGTTTTCTGGCATTCTTATTGGAGTATGAGGACACAAACAAAACACAAACCAATGACTACAAAGAAGCCCATTTTCACAGTGTCGACAAAATACATATCTTTATTAGGTAAGGTATTCAGGACATATTAGAATAATAATTTCATAAGAGGGAGGACTCTTTTCAAGCATCTAAAAGAGACTCTACGTATTACCATTGTTGCAAAGGGCAGCAGGATTGCACTGCTATTTCTTTCCTAAATAATGGCAACATTTAAACTCTGTTCATAGAGGTGTATGTATTTTTTCATGTGGTATGTTTATGCATTCCATTCTTAGCAGGGCTGAAGTTTTATTTATTAGCATTTCCTTTTTGAAAGGATATTGATATTTGTGTATATTTGCAATAAAATACTTCCATAACTGCTGAAACATGCTCTGGGAATTTATTTCGGCGAATAGAGATTTATATGAATAGAAGAGTTCTTGTTACTGCCTGAGGAAAGTGTTTCAACATGCATTTGAAACTTCTTCCTGTATGAAAGATTTTCATGTTTTGTGCTTGATAACTGAACCTTTTCAGAAAATAGAAAAGTATTAATGGCAATAATAGAGTAACTACCACATATGCAGGGTAAGTGGGGTGGACTTGCTTGAAAATCTTAGTAGAAAAACCTAAAAGCAGCAGCTTATTTAGGTCTTGATTCCACAGCATTCTAGCAATAGGGACAAATGAAAATGGCAGCATTTTAGGGTGATTTAAAGCCTTTAAACCTTTTAAATGTTAGTAATATTTGTTAATGCTGGTGAATTTCATTGTGCATCAATGAAGACACAAACATTACACTCAGTGATGATGAATGTAGACAATATGTTCTAGTAGTGATGGGGATGAGGTCATCCCCCCCCCCCCCCTTCTCTCTCTGACTCTCTCTGCTATACCTTCCAGGAAAACATCTAACAGCATTTGTGGTCAAACTGCAATACCTTACAAGGATGGTTCGCTGTCAAATAATGTGCAGAAAGATAAATGAGTGTAAGGTAATGGCATGCTTATTTATCCCTTGATGGGCTTACTGAAAGCAGTGTCTCATTAAACACAAACACACACACACACACAAACACACACAACGTTATTACAATACATAGTTGGCCAACTTGTTTCCTGTTGATTGCACAAGATGGTAGGCTTTCAGCCAAAAATAAATTATATTTATTTTTTTAGATAAATAAGTGCTTTTTTATCCAAGTCATTTTGACTCTTTCCACTCTGTGCTGTCTCTCTCACCTTTCAGCACATTCACTCACCCCCTCAGGAGAAGCATGTTTAAAACTTCTCTCCCTCACTCAGCACCAACAAAACATTGCCAAAAGCACTAAACACACATTATTAAAAGAGAGACTGTGAGGAAAAAAAAACCTTCATTATAAATGTGATGAATGACAACCTGAGACTTTTTTCTCACCTTGTGTCACATGGCCAATTCTATAATATCTAGAGACCAACAACAACAACATAATAATAATAATAAATAAAAATCTCTCAGTGAGCTGTGGCCCATTCTTCATACATCGCTTATTACATCCGAGATCAAATGACACATCCAAGATGATATCATCGCGCTAATCATGATCTGGGGGCTGTTTCATAAAAGACGCTAAGAAAAGCGTGGATTAAAGTCCGAAACCTGACTTGAAATAACCTAACAAATCAATTGGGACTAAAGCGATTTAATAAACGACAATTTAAGTTCATGCAATCTCACTAATTCGATCCAGGTTCAATGATTCAGGATAATTTGATGTGCACGCTTATTCTTAAGCAGCCCTTAAAGGAACACTCCACTATTTTTGAAAATAGGCTCTGGAACACCAGTATGTGGGGACTATTTTCAGGCACAGCGTAATATCATTGCGAGAAAGAAGACTTGGACTATGTGCATAAACCTTGCGCGCGGTATACAAACGAACATGGAACAATACATTTATTAATCTGTGTTAAAGGGTTAGTTCACCCAAAAATGAAAATTATTGTGTTTTACTTACCCTCGAAGCATCCTAGGTGTATATGACTTTCTTCTTTCAGACGAATCCAGTCGGAGTTATATTAAAAATTGTCTTTGATCTTTCAAGCTGTTTAATGGCACTCAGCGGGTGTTGCAGTTGAACAGTCCACAAGTCGTCAAATAAAGCTCGCGCATTCATAATAAAACATGCCACAGACGGCTCCGGGGGATGAATAAAGGCCCCCTGTAGCGAATCCATGAGTTTTTGTAAGAAAAATATCCATATTTCAAACAAATTTCTGAGATATGCTAGTCTCGCGAGTTTGTTTAATAGGAGTAAAGGAAGCAAAGTTTCCTTACTTTAGCAAAGGAAAACCAGTCTCTTCTTGAACATTTTTCTTTGCAAATCTTCGGTTTGTACTTCTAATTCTTGACCGGCGTTTTGTTTTGTTCTCTCTCCGCATTCAATCATTCAGTGTTTGTTCATGTTTTTGTTGCTGTTACGTGACGTAGCGGTGTCTGACTTGGGGCGAGTCGTGGGCTGATGACGTCATCGTTTCAGAACATATACGGATTCGCTGTCCACATGAAAACACAAGAGCGGCGTTTTCAGATTTATCCACTCTGGGACCTACACGATAACACTGCAACCGGAGTTTTTGAAAATCTTCACCCTTGCAGGCGTTTTCAAAAATGTTCGGTTTCAGTGAACTGGTGCTGCGTTTGCGTGTGGACGAATGGCCTAACCGCGTAGAAAAAGCTGCGGTTTTAAAAATAACCGCGTTCGTGTGGACAGGGCCTTAGAGGAGCTCCACTTAACCTGACAGTTAGCTTGCTCCTGACCAGGTTAGTTTCCCAGCATAAGTTGCCACAGTGACTGAGCTTGAGCTATGGTAATTTTGCTTTATGAAACCAAATCAAGTGAAAATAAGTCAGACTAACTGAAATAAGCCAGGCTTATTTGGTAAACTTGTTTTATGACACAGCCCCCTGGCTAATTCGGTTCTTCGAACGCAACGCACCTGTTGTTGATGATTAGTATGGCTGGACTGATTTATCTGAGATAATTGTGCATTCTCGTGTTCCCCGTAAAGGGCAGATGTATTGATACCCGAAACCATGATCAGCAATGCAGCGATTGGCTGGCAGCAAGACAGCAACGTAATGACCGGGGGCAATTCTAGGATTTTCATTTTAGGGGGGCTCAGCCCCCAGTGAGGGTATAATAATAATAGCCTAATAATAAATAAATAAATAAATA
>NW_015659980.1:9721-11572 GCF_001515625.1 Sinocyclocheilus rhinocerous | reverse complement strand
AACCATGATCAGCAATGCAGCGATTGGCTGGCAGCAAGACAGCAACGTAATGACCGGGGGCAATTCTAGGATTTTCATTTTAGGGGGGCTCAGCCCCCAGTGAGGGTATAATAATAATAGCCTAATAATAAATAAATAAATAAATAAATATATAAAATAAAAAATGTTTGATTAATAGGGGTCGTACACTAAACTTATTGCTGTATTCCACTGTATTGCATAGGTATAACATTTAAGTAGCCTACTGAATAAGCCAAATTCAAGTCTTCATGATCTCACACACAACCTGTTGTTACTGTACAAACACAAAATTTAGACAACCTGCCTGTTCTGTCTGAGGGCCGTATATTTACCACAGGTACAGCCTGCTCTGAGCATCGTTATGCACATGCTGCTCACAGACCACGCAAATAAAACGCGTGATGTTTAAAGCATGCGTGCAGCGCGTGCAAAACAATTCTGAGCGTGCATTACAGTCCTGAGCGCAAGCTGTACCGGTGGTCAATAAAAATAAAGCTCAGATATGCTGTTCTAAATGGACGTCGGGAACGGGATATTGTTAGACCACCCGCTCCCGTTCAAATTACACCAGAGTTACCGACCGCTACCGCGTTTTATTCAGGAATTTAATCCCGCGGCGCAAAAAATCCGGTCGGGTCCCGCGGCTCTCCAGCGGGAACGCAGGGAATGCAGACCTCTAGCTCGAGGAGCCCTCTCGAACGCCACCCTCCGCGTGTCGGTAGTGTCGGTAGCCCCCCGGGATCGCTTGATCGGTCGGCGCCGGACCGCGAATTTAACCACCCATAACTCTCGGGGTCTATCGACACGGGGGTGGTCTCATTCGAAAGCGGGCCTCTAGACATACACTCGATTTGCGTTCGAGAGGGTTCCTCGAGCTGAAGGGATCCCCCGAATTTGGTGAGGATTCGCTGCGCCGTTACAGAGATATGGCCGTTCAAAGCTTCAATGGTTTTCCATAGTCATAAGCTTTATAGCGTTTCATCCAGGTCGCCTGTAGCAAAAAATAGAGTGCACTCTGCTGGACAAACTAAGTAATTACACCATTTCAAGCATTTTATCTGCGTTATATGTTCTGTAAAAAAAAAATTTATATTGGCGGCATATTCGGCGATACCGATATATCGGCGACAGGCTCATATCGGCCAATAATATCGGTAAAACGATATATCGGTCGGGCTCTGGTGACAACATGCCCCGTAGGTGGGGTACATTGTAACATCTGAGGGGCACGTTGTAACATGACCATATAACAGCTTAAAATGTTATCTGATCGAATGAAAAAAAAGACATACTAAAATATTTTGTTAATAAAATAAAATAATCTTTTTTTTTTCAAATAAAATAATGGCGTTTTTTTTTTAATGAAAAATAATCTGATTTTGGAGTTTGACAATGAACAGATTGCAGTCATACTTGGGATGGCCCACATAAACGAGCAAAAATGCTTTACATCAGTGGCGGATCCTACCAATGCCCTCAGAGGGGGCAAATGTTTGCATGATTAATGAGGATAGGTCACCCATTCAATTGATAAATTAACGGCTAGTTAAAGATGTAAAGGAAACTGAACTACTATAGTATTAATTAAAAATAAACTGACTCTAACTATCAATCTCTTGCTCTCCTTATGTTTCTATATGCGTGTTAACACAATTCAGCAGCAAATGAAGACTGAAGCCAGGATGTGGTTTTCCAAAAAACTTTTTTACTTCAATTTCAGTGTAATAAGAAATAATTCAAGTCACATAAATCACTATTTACACAACTCACTTATATTACACAGCTAATTTGTATTACACTGCTCACTTATATCACATTACTCACTTATAT
>NW_015659980.1:0-913 GCF_001515625.1 Sinocyclocheilus rhinocerous | reverse complement strand
GACAAGCGCTTATCCATCTGTGCCACTGGAGCTGATGATTTACAGCCACTTTTAACTAAATGTAAATAAAACCCCGTATTTTTTATTCCAGAGTAAGGGCAGTTTATACAATACATTTAAACTGAGCTACTTTAATACCATCTCCGAACTTTCTACCACGACTCTGCTGTTCTTCGGCTGGTTCTTCCTGTATACGTTGATTGACAGATGTCTCGTCAGTCAGTGGTGAGTAATCCCAAACCAATGGCGCTGTCTCAAACTATACCTGCCTTTTCCGGTTTGTCTGATTTGTCGTTGTGTTTTCTGACTTGTTAAATTGTTTTCGGATTTGTCATTGTGTTTTCTGACTTATTTTGTTTTTGAATTTGTCATTGTGTTTTCTGACTTGTTATAATGTTTTCTGAATTGTTATTTTGTTTTTTAGAGTTGCATTTGCGTTTGTAATTTGTTATTTTGTTATTGTATTGTTATTGTATTATGATTTGTTTTGCACTTCTCGGCCACCATACATCTAGGCTAAAACGAGGCTAAATTTGGGCTGTCAGTGAAAATCTAATAGACATCTAATCATAGCCCATTTATAGACTAGTCATCAATTAGACGGCTATTAAACGACTACATATATACGTCTAATAGACGGTGAATATGGGTCTAGGTCTATTAGACCGCTATTAAACAACTACATATATACGTCTAATAGACTGTGAATATGGGTCTAGGCTAAGGGCGGGCTGTCAGTGAAAATCTAATAGACGTCTAATCATAGCCCAAGAATAGACTAGTCATCAATTAGACCACTATTAAACGACTACATATATACATCTAATAGACAACAAAATGGCAATCCATACATACAGCTTTTATTTAAAAAAATAACATTTTTAACAACTTGGACAACTTAAGACAATACAAA
>NW_015659979.1:0-568 GCF_001515625.1 Sinocyclocheilus rhinocerous | reverse complement strand
AGGATCAAAGGAGCTGGATGATATCTTAAAACTGTTAACTCTTTTAAAGCAAGAAAGCAAGATAGAGAAGGAGAAAGACACAGGAGAAATGGTTAAGTGATGCTCCATCACATTGCAGGAGAAACGCTTAAGTGATGCTCCATCAAATTGCCGTCCTGTGGCATCTGCTCCTTCAACACAGTGCTTCTTTAGTAGCTAAGACGTTTAAGTATAAAATACAGTAATAATGTACAGGTTTACTGTAATTACTTCTATAATATAGTAGTGGTATATAATACATTTTTGGAAATTTAGCCTATCATGATTCTGAAATGAAAACTGCTCACCTACATTAAACTTTTCATTCTCACTTTGGTCCATCTGCATCCTTTGCAATATATCTAAGTCTATTTAATAACTCCCCACCAGCAAAATCACTTTTAAATTACACAACGATGGATGAAACTGCATGAAGAGAATGAATAACATCCCGTAAATCTACTAATTAAGTGAGGAATAATCTAATAATCATCCGTTTTAATGCACAGGGTAATTTGATTAGCTGTGCTGATGATATACTATTTTGTTC
>NW_015659978.1:0-1897 GCF_001515625.1 Sinocyclocheilus rhinocerous | reverse complement strand
GGCGCCTCATGCGCACACTAAGCTACTGCATTCATTGGAAACAGCACAGCCGTTCACCGTGCCGTTCGGTGTGAGCACCGGTCCACTGTGCCATATTTTTGCTCATTATGATATTTTTCTGTCGATACTGTAACGCGCGTGAACTACAAAGCCTATTTGACCTAATAAAGCTAATAGTTTAGCTTCAAATAGGCTAGGGAATATGGACACATTTGGATTTGTGCCTGAGAGAGGTAAGCCCAACTTTACCTTACGTTTCTTTATAAATTAATTTGTTTTGGCATGTTTATTGCTAAGCATATATTATTATATACTGCAATTATATTTATCCATTAGAATTATATATTTTTAAATTCTTATTCTGTTCTGATACGGTTAAATTGTTGTAAAGTGAGGGGAACTAAAATATCCTATAATGTTGGTACATTATAACATTATTAGGCCTGCCGTTATTATTTCTTAAAATGCAACTTATATGAGACGTATCTTTTTTTTATTTTCCTCAAAAAAAAGATGCTTTTTAAAAGCATGTAGCAAACGAAAATATGCGATTAATCTGTTAAAATTTGTTACTGTGGGTTAACAAATTTACATTAGTAGGCTATTCTTATGCTTGGCTTCACAGATAGCAACAGAGTCTGGGCCAAATCTGGTTTACATTCACTTCTGGCTTTTTTCAGTCTTGATTGCAAATGTTTTTTTTTTGTTATGTACGATGGATAATTAAAACAAAAATCAGGCGTGTGTATTAATAACATCAATTACTAGGCCTACATTCTTTTTTTTCAGAAATGGAAGTAGGACCTAACTTAAAATGTTTTTGTGTGTTTGTAATTTTAATATTTTTATCTATAGGCCTATACAGCAAAACTACAGAGCTTCCAGTAGGTTATTTTACGGAGCTGTAAACACGGGAATCTCCGACCGCATGCAATCTTTGACGAACACCCAATTCATATATCAAACTAGGCTATATTTTATTAAATTGTACATAGGCTATATATCAGATTATTTTATTTACAAGTTTCATGTTTGTGTTTATCCCGGTTTTTCCCCCGTTGCATCTGAAAATTACTTTCAGAAACATTTTTTTTTTCAAAGCAGCCCTTTGAAAACTTTTGTGTAGTTTTCAGTCCAAAATGGCGGCGGCACATTCACGTCATGGGCGCAACTGTTGCTATGGAGCGTTCTATTGAGTTTCGCCTCTTGGGCTTCTATACTCTTTGCTTATATTATTAAATTATTATTATTATTATACAAGAACTGCGTGAAGAGAGCATGCACAGCTGTTGTTTATATTGCTGTTTGTAGCCTGTGGAAGTAAGGTTAGCTGCAGCAAGGGGCTATAATATTTTTGTTCAATATTTTCCTAATGAGAATTTTATGATCGGTTTATAAAGGCTACTACGAGCACCTTTTCCCCATTTTTATCACAGAATAAGGCAGGAAATATATTTAATAGTTTCTATAGGCTACTAAATATGTCAATCAGTATTGCATTATTCGTATAGTTTATTTATTACCTGGAGATAAAATGGGGAAGTCGTGGCCTAATGGTTAGAGAGTCGGACTCGTAACCCAAAGGTTGTGGGTTCGAGTCTCGTACCGGCAGGGATTGTAGGTGGGGGGAGTGAATGTACAGCTCTCTCTCCCACTTTCAATACCACGACTGAGGATATTAGGGTTTCCTGCACGTCATAAGTCATTCCTTCTATGAGTCTGTTTTGGACTTCCTGCACGAGAGCGCCCTCCGGCTTCGAGTATGAATTAAACATACACTGCATGAGAGTGTTGAGCGCTCCAGATATTCACTTCTCCTCATTTTGGATAGGAATAAAACGTCAGGTCATGTATAGACTATCGATACTGTCTCTTTGAATTTAAATCTAGAAACCTC
>NW_015659977.1:28719-39510 GCF_001515625.1 Sinocyclocheilus rhinocerous | reverse complement strand
TCTATCTATCTATCTATCTATAATCTGACCATTTCTATCTTTCTATCTATAATCTGACCATTTCTATCTAATCTGACCATTTCTATCTATCTAATCTGACCATTTCTATCTATCTAATCTGATCATTTCTATCTATCTATCTATCTATCTATCTATCTATCTAATCTGACCATTTCTATCTATCTATCTATCTAATCTGAACATATCTATCTATCTATCTATCTCTACTCTGACCATTTCTATCGATAACTATAATATAATAACTATATTATATCTATAACTACCCTGAGCACCTTAGCAACCACATCGCTAGCTTTTAAAACTACTAAACTAAAACTTAAACTATTTAAAAACGTCAAGCTTTTAAAACTACTTTTTAAAACTACTTCAAACTTTCTGGCTAGGCTTTTTCAAGCCACCTTGAAGTTTGTCTACAAACTTTACTATCTAGTTGTATCTTGCCAACCGTTTCTATATTGCTATTTGAAGTGAGCACTTTAAGTCTACGAGATTGATCTAATTTTATTTGCAATTATTGTGCTGCATTTCATTTTGCGATCCTTCTTTTCCTTCATAGTGCTTTTGTTCCACACTTAACGTCCACATCGGCTAAACTAGCGACTGCCGTAAAAAGCTGTCAACCGTTTGATAATAAACTCAGATGTATCGATAATCCATAATATTATCATGACACAATTACATAGTTATAATAACATGTTATCAGTAGGAATAACAGTTTGCAAGACTCAGTTTTCCACGCTTTGAAAGGAGAAGCGTTCTTTATTAGCCTGGCAGGGTGTGCGCGTTAGCGATCCCCGTATCAACAGGAGAAGTGGGTTGGTCTCGTAGCAGAGAGAGAGAGAGAAATAAAGAAATAAAGCTGCGGGAGGGCAAGCAAATTCTAGCTGTTTTTAGAAGAAAAGTGAACCATGTGAGAGAAGTGTTATTATCCCTTTGCCTCAGTGTAGTAGTGTTGTCAAAATAACGTGTGATTCTCTGATTGTGGACTCGCAGTACATGTAGCAAGGGTTTTTAAATTATATAATAAATAAAATAACAGATAGAATAGAGCAAGCTAGTGTTAGAGGCCTTTTTTGCTCTTGTTAATTGTATAATAAATAAAAACAAATAGAATACAAAAAGATTAGAAAAGCTAGTGTTAGTTTTTTTTTAAAGAAAACAAGCAAGTAAGCAAATGAATAGAGTGCAAGTCTAAAAGGGGTAAGTTTTTTTAAAGAATAGAAATAGAATAGAGATTGCTAGAGTTAGAGGGTCAAATAAAGATGGAAGAGATGTGTTTTTAGCCGATTCTTGAAGATGAAAACAAGAGAACTGTATGGCTACCACTTCATGGTTTACAACATGCATTCCATGATAATCTACCAACAGAGGCGATGAATTTTGGCCGACTTGATGCTTGCAGCGTTTGCCTTTTTGCGATCTTTACGGGAAAGCTTAAGCGACTGGTACGGTCAGGAAAGAAGCCCAGGTGGCCAAACGTCTGATGGAGATGTCAGATGCTCCACAGACTCAATCTGTGGTGACGACGAAGATCAAAACCACAAAACCAGGGGAAGTGTTGCATGGCCATCGAAGAGTTCATGACTATTTACAGCAGAGCCCAAGATCTGCCGGACTTAAAAACAATAAAGGTTATATGGCAGAAAAGTCAAACTATGATCAAAACAGTAGTAGTGGGATGACAAAAACAAGAGGTCTAATAAAGTCTCCTTTGGTGGTGCGTCGCCCAATCGCCCTAATGGAGAAACCGCCCCTGGTCTCAGTAATATCCAACCAAAATTGTTTTGTCTTTCTGGTGGCGCCATGTATTCTGAGAAGCTCCTGGATTTCATCTCTCGCTCATTTTTGTTTCTTTGGGGTTTGTTTCTATGGGTTTTTTTGTTTTGTTCCCACCTTGCTTTTTTAAAATCCCATTTCCAACCATTTAAGGATTTGTTCTTGTATTGTTTTCCCCAGACTTGTTTTGTTTGACTTTAAATAAATTGATTATCTTCACTGAAAGCAGATTTGTGAAGTGATTTCAAGCCATGTCATAACAATAGGTTTAAGTGTGCTGTCTGACCTGTGAAGATGTCGTTAATACCTTTTCTGATTATTTACAGACTCGAAGGCTTCAACTTGTTACAGAGACATCGAATATTGAAACGGAGGATGATAGTATTGGTCCTGACTTTGGCATGCAATTATTAGAGAATGAAACAGTGAAGCAGCATGACACTCACCACACTGGCACTTGGAGAGATGCAGAAAACTATTTATTTATTTAAAACATGTCTACCAACACCGAGCGTCTCGGGCCAAAACATGTGTAAAAACAGTTTACAAACCCATTGCAAATGTTTAATTAAAAGTTTAATAAATTAAATGCAATTAAAAAAGAAGTGCCTGTGTAATGTGTTTTTTAATTAGCCTATTATTATTGATTCATTCATTATTAATATTATAATTATTATTAACTATTTTAACTTTAGCAGTTTGATACGCGCTCCGAACCACTCTTTTTAAACAAAGGATTCGCAAAGGTTTCATGAAGCTGTGTTTTAATCATTATAATTACAATTATGACTGCAATGGGTCTTATGGTTATATAATGCATTTGAATGAATAGAATGAATACTGTATTATATTGTGTGTTGTTTAATGAAAATAAAAATGTTCTTTCTAATGGCTTTCACGTTTCAATGAACTTGAAATATAGTGACTTGGGACTGCTTCGTGTGATGAAGATATAACGCTTTTTAATGAACAAGGGTAAAAAACTATGACTATTTAAATAAAAATGTGTGCTACCGCAGAAAAACATTTGTCCTTAAATTTGAGGTTTTTCAGAGGACTTTAATTTTGCTCTGCGGCGTGACGTCATAAGGCTGCGCGCGCGCTCCCGCGTCTGTTGTGATTCGGCTCAAGAGAGGTCTGTGTGTTTAAGCATTTAAACTGTTTTAACTGATAGAACCCGTTCAGTCAAATATATAGTGTTTAAGCGATGCAAGATGAATGATCTGCTGTTGAATGTAACATTGTAATGCTTTATCTAACATTAATAAGCTTTATTTAGTGTTATTTTATCTCGATTGAATCGGTTGCTTCTCTAATGATTCAGTGACTCGATCGAATCGGTTGCTTCTCTAATGATTCAGTGACTCGATCGAATCGGTTGCTTCTCTAATGATTCAGTGACTCGATTGAATCGGTTGCTTCTCTAATGATTCAGTGACTCGATTGAATCGGTTGCTTCTCTAATGATTCAGTGACTCGATGGAATCGGTTGCTTCTCTAATGATTCAGTGACTCGAATCTCCGCTCGCTGACGTCACCTGCTGAGAACAACAAACACAAGAACACAGGGAGCTGATGGAGAGATGTAGTTTAGAGTGTTTTTGTCTCATCAGGTGATTAACTCTCGACAGTTTTAGTTTAGCTACAAGCCAGACCCAAACCCAAGAATATTTTGAGACCTGTTGGACTCAGATCAGGTAGCAGACCTCCAGGTCGGCGGCAGTTTGCCCAATTTAGCATACTGAATTGGCGTCAGGGCCGTCGGCGAGAGTGAGAACTCTTGATTGGAAGTTCAGTTTAGCGAACGAATCAGTGCCCGAGAATTCAAGTGAAAGTGATGAAAACCAGTAAATGAAGGCGGCACAGACTGAGGGCTGTTCTAATGTTATGTGATCTTACCCAAGTATGCAAATATTTTCATAACAACATGAGCGGCTAAAAATGAATAAAGTTATCAACATAACTGATATTCAAAATGGTAAGCAAGTGCCGCTTTATTTACGTTTCGTATATCTGGTATATCCAAAACGGCTTCTATACGAAAAAGAGCTCAGAAAACCAAATCTAACCGCTCTTTCACCTGCCATCATTGTGGGAGGAGTTTCGATGAAAAACGAAAACTTCAAATGCATGTGACAGTTCACACTGGAGAGAAGCCATACACCTGCCAACAGTGTGCAAAGAATTTCACTCAAAAAGCAGCCCTTCAAAATCACACGAGAACTCACTCGGGAGAGAAGCAATTTACCTGCCAACAGTGTGGAAAGAGTTTCACTCATGTAAGGGATAATCCACAGCTAGCATATGCCTTCAAATATTTTAATATAGGACTTGGAGGCAAACAGTAAAAAATACTGTAATTTTCATAAGGTATGGCTCGTTAGCATTCTGCCTGCTTTAAATCAGACACAGAGGGGAAGTAGTGCGGTAAGATCACATTTATTTTAATGAATGAATTATATCATTTATTTGAAATAATTAGTGCATGCGAGAGAGAGGGGTGAAAGTTGTGTGTGTGAATTACCTGTGTCTGTGCAGTGAAGCTATTTTATTAATAAAAGTTTGTGCGTCACAATGTTTCTGTGTGTGCGCTGCGCGATTTACGATCTACATTTAGACTTTACATTTAGTCATTTTGCAGAAGCTTTTATCCAAAGCGACTTACAATTGGGGAATACATAAAACGATTCTTCTTAAAGAGGCAAACAGACACAGGAAGTGCTTGTAATACCAAGTTCCCTTTCAGTCGGTCACTCTCGACATCACGTCGGATGACCGACGAATTGGGATCTCGCTTAGAGAGACCAATCCACTTCGAGTGTAAAAGAGACCAATCTACTTCGAGTGTAAACTAAACGAGCCAATGCACATTGGCATGCGATTATTGCATCCAGCTGCCGCTGATCACAGCGTGAGTATAAGTAGGCAGCAGGTGCAGCGCATATTCAACTTTTCGCTTTGGAGCCGAGTGATCACATTGTTTTGCTCCTGACTACTCTACTGAGAGAAGAAGACTTAACGAGTTCAGCGTGCTCTTTGAGAGCTCTTCGTGTTGGCGGTACGGCGCTTCAGAAGTGGTGGTTTCCCGTTTCAAGTGGGTTGCACACATCAGGCTGCACTACCCCGTTTGTGTTGGCAGTTGAGTCCAGGGTCTGTAGGTACTCATCTGGACTGTCCGGCGATGCTTATACGGCCTGTGGAGAAGGTGCCTCCATCTTACACGCTACGGCGTTACTGCAGGTTCTACAGGCTAAAGCACTGAGGGGCCTGCATGAGGGTGGTCACGATCCGGAAGTTCTAAAAGACAGCGTGAGTATAAGTAGGCAGCAGGTGCAGCGCATATTCAACTTTTCGCTTTGGAGCCGAGTGATCACATTGTTTTGCTCCTGACTACTCTACTGAGAGAAGAAGACTTAACGAGTTCAGCGTGCTCTTTGAGAGCTCTTCGTGTTGGCGGTACGGCGCTTCAGAAGTGGTGGTTTCCCGTTTCAAGTGGGTTGCACACATCAGGCTGCACTACCCCGTTTGTGTTGGCAGTTGAGTCCAGGGTCTGTAGGTACTCATCTGGACTGTCCGGCGATGCTTATACGGTCTGTGGAGAAGGTGCCTCCATCTTACACGCTACGTTGTTACTGCAGGTTCTACAGGCTAAAGCACTGAGGGGCCTACACGAGGGTGGTCACGATCCGGAAGTTCTGAAAGAGCTACGAACCGCAACTGACCTCGCGCTCCGAGCGACGAAGGTCACCGCGAGTTCTCTGGGTCGTGCGATGTCCACACTTGTGGTCCAGGAGTGTCACCTCTGGTTGTGTCTGGTCGACATGAGGGACGCCGACAAAGTTCGGTTCCTCAAGGTCCCTGTGTCCCAGGCCGGCCTTTTCTGCGACACAGTCGAGAACATGGCCCAGCAGTTCTCGGCTGCACAGGAGCAGACTGAGGCGATCCCAGCCTGCTTGTCGCCGAGGGCGGCATCCTGTGTCCACCCCCACTCCCGTGCCGCATCCGTTACCTGGCGGTGAATGGAAGAGCAAGAGGCCTTGGGACAGGCGACCCAGAGAGAGAGGGAACTGCTCTTTGGGGGATGGTGAATGCACCTCTCCCTCCCCCGGAGGGAGAAAAATCTCGACAGGAAAAATCTCGACAGGAGAGAGGTTTTCTCTGTCTCTGGGTCCCACGAGGGCATGGAGAGTCGTGGATGGACCAACAACGGACCACACTCATCCTCCTCTCTGGCCAGAGGGCAGCAGCGAGTGGTTCGAGAGCGTCATCAAAGGCCCTACTCATGCTCCCTCTGCCAAACTGTGGAACCAGGCAAGTGTTGCACTGCACACTCAGACCCCTCTTCAGGTCCCTGCGTTCCACCTCGCTGCCCCACTGCGGGTACGTCGGTGGTCCCGCTGGTCCAGCTTGTGTGGTGTCTGGGTGCCTGGCTACCCAAACCGTCTCGCTGGCTCCTGCGGACCATCAGACTCAGCTATGCTATTCAGTTCGCCCGGCATCCCCCCCAAGTTCAGCGGCATCTGCTTCACATCAGTGAAGGCTGCTGATGCTCCTGTCTTGCGTGCGGAGATACCAGTCCTACTTGCGAAGGATGCGATAGAGCCGGTCCCTCCAGCCGATATGGAGATGGGATATTACAGCTCCTACTTTGTTATACCCAAGAAAGGCGGTGGGTTACGACCAATCTTGGACCTGCGTGTCTTGAACTGGGCCCTTCACCGGTTACTGTTCAAGATGTTGACGTAGGAACGCATCTTCAGGTGCATCCGTCCCTGAGATTGGTTTGCAGCGATCGACCTGAAGGACGTGTTCTTTAATGTGTCGATCCTTCCGCACCACAGACTATACTCGTCCCTCGAATGGTTCGCGTTCGAAGGACGAGCATATCAGTACAAGGTCCTACCCTCCGGGCTGTCGCCCCGTGTCTTCACGTAAGTTTTAGAAACAGCCCTTGTTCCCCGGAGAGAACAGGGCGTTCGCATTCTCAACTACCTCGACATCTGGCTCATACTAGCTCAGTCTCAGGATCAGTTGTGTGCACACAGGGACTTGGTGCTTTCGCACCTCAGCTGGTTGGGCCTTTGGGTCAACTGAGAAAAGAGCAAACTCTCCTTGGCGCAGAGGATCTCTTTTCTCGGTATGAAGTTGGATTCGGTCGAGCACGCCTCATGCAAGGACGTGCTCAGTCGGTGTTGAACTGCCTGAATATGTTCAAGGCTCGTACTCGCTCAGTCTCAGGATTAATTGTGCTCTCACAGGGATTTGGTGCTCTCACACCTCAGCCTGTTGGGCCTTTGGGTCAACTGGGAAAAGAGCAAACTCTCCCCGACGCAGAGGATCTCTTTTCTCTGTATGGAGTTGGACTTGGTCGAACAGACAGCACGCCTCACGCAGGAACGTGCTCAGTCGGTGTTGAACTGCTTGAATACATTCAAGAGCAGGATGGCGGTCCCACTGAAACAGTTTCAGAGGCTTCTGGGGCATATGGCAGCTGCAGCGGCAGTCACGCCGCTGGGGCTGCTTCATATGAGAGCGCTTTAACACTGGCTCCATGGCCGAGTCCTGAGGTGGGCGTGGCTACGCAGCACTCACCGAGTCCGAGTCACACCGGCCTGCCACCAAACCTTCACCCTGTGTTCAGACCCTTCGTTTCTCCATGCAGGAGTGCCCCTGGAACAGGTCTCCAGGCATGGCGTGGTTTACACAGATGCCTCAACCACCGGCTGGGGGGCCACGTTCGACGGGCTTGCAGTGTCGATGGTTTGGACGGGCCCCCAACTGCACTGGCACATCAATTGCCTAAAGTTGCTGGCAGTATGCCTGGCCTTGAGCCGTCTCAAGAGGCACTTACAAGGCAAGCGCGTGCTGGTCCGCACGGACAACAATGCGACCGATGTAAGGTGGTCTACGCTCATGTCGCAACTCGCCCGTCACCACCTCCTCTGGAGTCAGAAGCATCTGAGGTCATTCACATTCCTGGTCTGCACAACCAGGCAGCCGATGAGCTGTCACGAGCTGCACTCCCGGGAGAATGGAAACTCCATCCCCAGACGGTCCAGCTGATTTGGAGTCGTTTCGGAGCCGCTCAGGTAGACCTGTTTGCCTCTCCAGAAACCTCTCACTGCCAGTTGTTCTACTCTCTGGCCGAGGGAACACGGCATGGACGCACTGGCACACAGCTGGCCGCGGGGCCTTCGCAAGTATGTTTCCCCCAGTGAGCCTTCTTGCACAGATACTGTGACTTACCCTAAGAGGTAGTTGACACCATCACTTCGGCGAGAGCACCGTCTATGAGACACTCTTACGCCTTGAAGTGGAACCTGTTCGTCGAATGGTGCTCTTCTCACCGAGAAGACCCCCGGAAATGTCAGATCAGAGTCGTTCTGTCCTTTCTGCAGCAGGGGTTGGAGCGAAGGCTGTCTCCCTCCACCCTTAAAGTCTATGTGGCTGCGATTCCTGCCAACCACGACCCCATGGAAGGGAAGTCGGTGGGGAAGCATGACCTGGTAATCAGGTTCCTTAGGGGGCAAGAAGGCTAAATTCTCCTCGACTGTCTGCAAAGGCTCAAATGGGCCCTGCTGTAGTGTTCAGAGCACTACAGCAGGGCCCATTTGAGCCTTTGCAGTAGGGATGGGCGATATGGGCTTAAAAATGTATCCATACTGGAAGCCGGAGGGCGCCCTTGCGCAGAAACTCCACATATGCATAGTAGAAGTAATGCTCCAGGAAGAAGTATCCAGGGATCGCTGTAGCTGAATAAAACGCAGATAGAGAAATTTTAACAGAGGAATCCTGAAGACAATAAACATGCGATTGCACAAAATATATGGTATCTGTGTTCTTCAAGCAATCTTGGGTATTTTTTATAAGGATAGAGTATATTTATAATGCAATGCTAATCGACATAGCCTTTATCACTGTATATCATGCTATAAAATAGTATGATTTCTGCCTTATTCTGTGATACGAAACCACGTCTGATCACAAAAATAAGTTATTTCAAACACTCGACTATGTTATGAAGTTAATATGGAGAAAAAGCATGTCAATAAATTAAAATATCTTTGTTGGATACACATGTAAAACTGTGTCGCACACGTGCTACTGTAGTACATTTACTCAAGGCTCAGACCGATTTTTGTCGCACTGTACAGCCCTATCCAAACCTGTTCCAGATTGTAGAAGGAGCTGCTCAATTTCACGTCCGCCTTCCTTCACGTCACCCCACACAGTCGCACACAGAAATATGTGGGATCCCAATTCGTCGGTCATCCGACGTGACGTCGAGAGTGACCGACTGAAAGGGAACGTCTCGGTTACGTATGGTAACCCTCGTTCCCTGAAGGAGGGAACGGAGACGTCACGTCCCGTCGCCACGGCTGCTGTTCCACTTCTGAGCGGCCAGGTCACCGGCTCGGCTCCTCAGTGAAAACCTGAATATGCGCTGTACCAGCTGCCTACTTATACTCACGCTGTGATCAGCGGCAGCTGGATGCAATAATCGCATGCCAATGTGCATTGGCTCATTTAGTTTAAACTCAAAGTGGATTGGTCTCTCTAAACGAGACCCCAATTCGTCAGTCATCCGACGTGACCTCTCCGTTCCCTCCTTCAGGAACTGAGACGTTTTAGTCATTGTTCATGCTACAAGCTAGAAAGGGAAAGAATAAATAAAGAGAAAGACAAAGTTTTTTTTTTTTAAGATGAAGTCAAGTAGCATCAAAAGAGATGAGTTTTCAGCTGTCGCATGAACATTGTCAGGGATTCAGCATTCCGGATAAGAGCAGGAAGATCATTTCACCAGCCAGGAATGGTGAATGAGAATGTTCTGGAAAGTGATTTTGAGCCTCTCTGTGATGGTACCACGAGGCGTCGCTCACTAGTGGATCTCTGGAGGGAACTTCTGGAGGGGATGTAAATTCGTAATAGTGAGTGGAAGTAGGCAGGTGCTGAGCCTGTGGCTGTTCTATATGCAAGCATCAATGTCTTGAACTTGATGCGAGCTGCAGCCGGTAGCCAGTGCAAGGAGATAAAAGAGATAAAGATATCTGTGTTCAGTTATGTGTGTATGCATGCATCTATGAAAGCATCGTAGCCTACTGCACACAGTTTTAGTTTAGCTACAAGCCAGACCCAAACCCAAGAGTATTTCAAGACCTGTTGGACTCAGATCGGGTAGCAGACCTCCAGGTCGGCGGCAGTTTGCCCAATTTAGCATATTTAATTGGCGTCAGGGCCATCAGCGAGAGTGAGAACTCTGATTGGAAGTTCAGTTTAGCGAACGAGTCAGTGCCCGAGAATTCAAGTGAAAGTGTTGAAAACAAGTAAATGAAGGCAGCTAATGTTACGTGATCTTACCCAAGTATGCAAGTATTTTCATAACAACATGAGCGGCTAAAAATGAATAAAGTTATCAACATAACTGATATTCAAAATGGTAAGCAAACGCTGCTTTATTTACGTTTCGTATATCTGGTATATCCTTGTTTCGGTTTCTCCTTTTGAATGACGAATACATACTATTTCTAGCTGCTGATATAGACAGCTAATTGTTTTTCGCACAGAATGCACGTCTTAGTTTGCAGTCGGCTGTAGTCTGTATGGTTTGTTCAATCGCAGCTTTTTGGTCCAAATGCTGCCGACGCAAGGAGACAACACCGTCGGCTTTTGTGGCCGCTAGTTGTTTGAAGTCGGCTTGGTGTGTCCCGGCCTTAAATGCTTTTATGTTGCTTTTCACATCTTTTGCTTTGTGGCTTTAAACTGTGGTTAACTTGTATTTATCTTTTTTTGCTTTAGACCAGCTGGTGCTGAAAGAGGAGAATCAAGATCCAAATGAAATGGAACAGACAGATCAGTATGAGAAACACCATGATTTAATAATTGGTGAAAATGCCACACAGACTAAAACGGGTTCTATACGAAAAAGAGCTCAGAAAACCAAATCTAACAGCTCTTTCACCTGCCATCAGTGTGGAAAGAGCTTTGCTCAACAAG
>NW_015659977.1:24144-26638 GCF_001515625.1 Sinocyclocheilus rhinocerous | reverse complement strand
TAGCTGCTGATATAGACAGCTAATTGTTCTCACACAGAATGCACATGTTAGTTTGCAGTTGGCTGTAGTCTGTATGGTTTGTTCAATCGCAGCTTTTTGGTCCAGATGCTGCCGACGCAAGGAGACAACACCGTCGGCTTTTGTGGCCGCTAGTTGTTTGAAGTCGGCTTGGTGTGTCCCGGCCTTAAATGCTTTTATGTTGCTTTTCACATCTTTTGCTTTGTGGCTTTAAACTGTGGTTAACTTGTATTTATCTTTTTTTGCTTTAGACCAGCTGGTGCTGAAAGAGGAGAATCAAGATCCAAATGAAATGGAACAGACAGATCAGTGTGAGAAACACCATGATTTCATAACTGGTGAAAAAGCCACACAGTCTAAAACGGCTTCTATACGAAAAAGAGCTCAGAAAACCAAATCTAACAGCTCTTTCACCTGCCATCATTGTGGAAAGAGCTTTGCTCAACAAGACGCCCTCAAAAGGCACATGAGAATTCACTCGGGAGAGAAGCCTTTCACCTGCCAACAGTGTGGAAAGAGCTTTGCTCAACAAGGAACCATCAAAAGGCACATGAGAACTCACTCGGGAGAGAAGCCATTCACCTGCCAACAGTGTGGAAATGTTTTCACTCAAAAAGCAAACCTTCAAAATCACATGAGAACTCACTCGGGAGAGAAGCCATTTACCTGCCAACAGTGTGGAAATGTTTTCACTCAAAAAGGAAACCTTCTAAGACACATGAGAACTCACTCGGGAGAGAAACCTTACACTTGCCATCAGTGTGGAAAGAGCTTTACACAGAAAAACAGCCTTCAATCTCACATGAACATTCACACTGGAGCGAAACCTTATACATGCGAACAGTGTGGAAAGAGTTTCCCTGCAAAACAAAACCTTAAAATCCACATGAGAGTTCACACTGAAGAGAAGCCTTACTCTTGCAAGTATTGTGGAAAGAGTTTCGCAAATGCATACTCCCGTAATTACCACATGAGAATTCACACTGGACAGAATGTGTTCACATGTGATCTTTGCGGAAAGAGCCTCGCAACAGAATTTAGCCTTAAGTGTCACAAGATGATTCACACTGGAAAGAAACCCTTCAAATGTGATCAGTGTGGAAAGCGTTTCATATGTAAGGTAAGACTTAATTACCACATGAAGACTCATTCAGCAGAGAAATGCTGTAAATGTGATCAGTGTGGAAAGAGTTTCATATGTATGGTAAGACTTGATTACCACATGAAGACTCATTCAGCAGAGAAATGCTGTAAATGTGAAATAGTGTGGAAAGAGTTTCATATGTATGGTAAGACTTGATTACCACATGAAGACTCATTCAACAGAGAAATGCTGTAAATGTGCTCTGTGTGGAAAGAGTTTCAGGAATAAAGGTAGCCTCAATGCTCACATTAAAAAGCAACGCACTAGAGAGAAGCCTGTGGGAAGAGCTTCTCATAAATAGAAAATCTTAAGATTCACATGAAATATGTGTGGAATCATGTGAAGAAACCCACATGAGATTTCACTCAGGGGAGAACTATTTCATATGCCTGCCATCATTGTACAAAGTGTTTCACAGTCAAAGGAAACCTGAAGACACATAGGAGTTAACACTGGAGAGAGGCCTTTCAAGATCATTCTGGAAATAAAGTGTGACCGTGACGAGGTTTACCAAAAGAAGCAATTTTAAAAATCCCCAGCATATTCACTCTGGAGAAAAGCCCATTAACTGTGATCAATGTAATACATTTATTTTGACATTATACCCGATAGATGCACCTAAGAAGTCATGAAAATGAGACTGTATTTTTGTGCTTTGTGGAGAAAGCTTAAAACGGCCCTACAATTCAAAATAGCACAAGAAAATAGGCATCTGTTTGAAATGTTGTTGTTTTTGTTAACTTTTTTTATACTTGTCTTGAGGCTTTTTGTTTTTTTTTATAAATGATTTCCTGTATCCACACCTGTCTCCTTTGCTATAGTTTCAAACATTACAGTAGACACTCTAATTTTGATGGTATGGAGACATTGCGCCGTTCCGTTTACTGGTAACTTGGAATCAAAATATTACATTTCTGTCTTACTGCAAAATGTAACTGATTATAAATAAAATTGCGAACTGCATAGTGAGCATTGCATTGAATTATTTGATGCATCTTTAGCAGTGTTGGCCATGTTACTTTAAAGAAGTAGTTGATTATAGTTACTAGTTTCTTCTCACAAATAGTAACTGAGTTACATCATTATAAAAGTAACTAATTTACCAAGGAAAGTAACTATTGTTACTTTTTTTTTTATGTTCAAATGTGTCAAATAACTTGGATGCCCCCAATATTAAATATGTTGAATGAAATGGACTCTAAATAGAGTAAATTATCATTATAAAACATTGTACACTAATCTACACTATTTTAATGTTGCTGTGTGGGACAATGTGAGAGACACCGGTCAATAAATATATTATCTTTAATATAGTTGCACAATAACACAATA
>NW_015659977.1:18891-22219 GCF_001515625.1 Sinocyclocheilus rhinocerous | reverse complement strand
AATGTACAAAATAGCAAAAACACAATATACAAAATAGACCATTTTGGACGTACAGGTATGTTATGTGCAAATTTGAAATGAAAATAAGTATGTGTGTTGAATAAATGCATGATAGTGTTGTGTGTTCCACATTTTATTGTCAAGTGTTAATAAGATAGATTGCTTGAGGGAAGAAACTGTTCCTGTGTCTGGCCGTTCTGGTGCTCAGAGCTCTGTAGCGTCGACCAGATGGCAACAGTTCAAAAAGGGAGTGTGCTGGGTGTGAAGAGGCAGGTTTGAAAAACACAGGAATGATGGCGCAGCCACAATAGCACGACAGGGCAAGGTCATTTATTTCCAATGTCCACAGTCCCAAAATACAAAATATTTAACCAACACCAAAATAATAATAAAAAAAATAAATAAACCTTTACAAAATATTTACAACCAGCGCTTGGCTGAGCTACGTTCTACAAAAAAGGTTTTCCACTGGCATGGCTTGCACTGCCAACTGTCCTCCTCAACTTCCCCCTCCCAAATGAGAAATAAATCAACCCTTTTATAGTGTAGAGAGAAAAGAGAGTAACCATTTGAAAGTAAATACAAGGCAAGGAATACTTTTTCAAACTTCTACAAAATGGTAAGTTAATTATACACACATTTCTCACGGGTATACAAGTCTTGATTCAAACTATGCATGCGTTATCCTCGATGGCAAACAGTTAAGACATAAATCAAGAAAATTTTTCCCCGTTCCCCCTCCCCACACATAACCACATAGAACAGTCCAGCCGGCGGAAGGTTTGCGCATGCGCAGCCCGCGAAAGTTCCTGTCTTAAGCATTTACGAACCGCCTCCGGCGTTTTGACCCTTCTCATCTGCTGTACTGGCAGCAGATCCAACACGGAAGACGCCAAAAGCAAGAAACCTCACAGCACGAACAGAGACACAAACTGACAAATATACAGATAAGTAAATAAAAGATGTAATAATTAAACCTATCTATAGTATGCGTGTGATTATTGAAATGGTTATAGCAGGGATATGTGAAGATTAAAGTGAGTGTATGCATGTATGCGAACATAACAGTAGCACAAACCCAAGTGTGCACCCGAGGGAAAGGCTATAAACTGTAACTGTACGCACGATGATGCTTATAAAACTAAAGGGGGACGGGAGTTCAAGTGCTATCCCGGCCAGTGACAGAGTCCTCTGTCACAGTTTAGACTGCACCAGACAGCCAGCTCTTCAAACTCTTGTCTGTAAGCAGACTCGTCACCGTCCTGGATGAGACCGATGAGTGTGGTGTCGTCTGCAAACTTTAAGAACTTAACAGAGGGGTCTTTAGATGTGCAGTCATTGGTGTACAGGAAGAAGAGCAGTGGGGAGAGGACGCAACACTGGGGGGCGCCAGTGCTGATAGTACGGTGCTGGATGAAAATTTTCCCAGCTTTACTAGCTGCTGCTTGTCTGTCTGGAAGCTGTTGATCCACTGACAGACGGAGGTGGGCACGGTTCAAAAATGTAAATTGCGATATAGTTTTATTTTGTTATATTATGTTGACTGACTTAGTTGCCGAGAGCTCAGAAGTGAGCGGAAGAGTGATGTCATCAGTGAATGCCCTAGAGCAGAAGAGAAGAGGAGAGTGAACGCGAACTGTTGATTGTGTGTGTGTAGTGAAATCCTTGCATGTAAATAGTAACTCCAACTTCGAACTGGGAAGAATAAAGTTGTGAAAAAAAAGGAAGACGGAGTCTTGTCTGTCCAGGAGTGCAACATAAACTTGGTGTTTCCGCCCGGTCGTGAGTTTGATAGCGAGGAAGCAGGACGAGACACCGGTTACTGGCTGTGACGCAGTGAGAGCTGGCGGCTAGCGAGGGATACCGACTTTGTCAATACTGCAGTGCTACACATAAGTTGTAAAAGTAAAACCTTTCTGTCATGTCTAAAACACAGCAGATGTCATCTGAGTGGGAAAATGTCGTGGCGGACATAGAAGAAAAGTTGTTAACACTGTCAGCATCGGAGTTGAATGATATATGCACAGCGCTGGGCTTAATTGTGGATAGGAGTGAAAGAGACTTACCACGTAAGCTGAGGAGGCATATTCTTCAGTATTTAGAAGGAGAAGAGGTAACGTCACGAGAGGATGAGGGCTTGTCTGTGTTACTGCAACTAAGTGATAAAATTGATGAACTAAAAGAGAAAAATTATGATGGTGAAGCCCCGCGTCAACAAATAGGGCAACAGTGCCACCCCGTGGACGAAGTCAGTATGACACCCAGTAACTTAAATGAGCAAAGAGAGAATGTTTCTGCTGCAAACGCAATGGAAGCCGCATCTGTTGCGAATCAGAGTGTAGCCTTCGTTCATCCACTGTACAGAAGAGATCTTAAAATAATAGGACAAATCGGAGAACCAAATCAAAAGGATAAACTGGCATACACTAGTTTGGAAAGACAAATTCAGAGGGCGTTGAAAAAAGGATATGATAAAGGAGAAGTTGTTGAAGCTGTTATTCAAGCCATAGCTCCAGGAACAAAGCTGAAGAGTTACCTTGAAAGCAGGTTTGATTTAACATTACAAGGCCTCAGACAGATACTACGGACTCATTACATTGAAAAGGATGCTACTGAGTTGTACCACTCCCTCACGCGCGCTGTTCAAGAGCCAAAAGAAACCCCCATACAGTTTGTGGTGCGAGCTATGAACCTGAGACAACAAATTGTCCTCGCTTCAGAAAGAGTTAAATCTGGATTGAAGTACAGTGCAGAACTAATTCAAAATCAGTACCTCCAAACAGTACTCACTGCTCTTCATGGCGACACCATCCGTGCGGATGTGAAGCCATACTTACAAGATCCGGAAGTCAAGGATGAGGTTCTTCTGGAGAAAGTGACAATGGCATACAATCTGGAGACAGAAAGAAAGAATAAGTTGTCATCTACGTCAAAAGCAAGAATGATCAGAGTTGCCATGATTAGTGAGGAAAATGAAGATGTGGATAAAGAGCTCCAAGCACACAAACCAGACAGTAAGAACAAACGTGACACACTGATGGAAAAGGTTGATCAGGGCAATAAAGCTATATGCGAGGCCATTCAGAATCTCACCATTCATTCCTCAACCAATGAGAATGAGTGAACAGCCAGGCAGGAAATACAGACCACAGCCAAAGACCCCAAACAGTAAACTGTGTCAGATGTGTCAGTTGTCTAAGGCTGAGGGAAGGTGTGATCACTGTTATAAGTGTGGTAGCACCGAACATTGGGCTTCGGGTTGTCGGAAGAAAAATGCCTCCGTCAGCACAAACAAAATTTATATTCGACTCCATCATACAGAAGGCGT
>NW_015659977.1:7303-16115 GCF_001515625.1 Sinocyclocheilus rhinocerous | reverse complement strand
CAGAAGGCCTTTGTTCACTCCCCGGAGCCGTGTGAGACACTTTTTTTTTTATGGATGGGCGCATTTTAATTAAGTGCTTTTGGACTGATGCATGCAACACCCGCGGAGTGGCATTAAACAGCTTGAAAAATCAAAGACAATTTTTTATATAACTCTGACTGGATTCATAGATATACGAAGATATACACCTAGGATGACTTGAGGGTGAGTAATTTATGGGCTAATTTTCATTTTTGGGTGAACTAACCCTTTAAGTTCATTGTTATGTGGCTCTTAAAAAAATTATTTGGTGCCTGTTTTCTTCCACTATAGGAGCCAATGGCTTCTTAACTGATTTTTTTTGTCTGGAGCCCTGTTATATACACAATGTGCTTGAGCACTCAGTAACTAACCTGTGAAAGCATCACCTGTGCCATGTTGTTATAGATGGGGGTATAGCTCAGTGGTAGAGCATTTGACTGCAGCTCAAGAGGTCCCCGGTTCAAATCCGGATGCCCCCTGTTTTTTCCAGACCACGTAAAAATGAACAGAACCCTCTAGTAGTGGGTTTTCAAATAAAGTTTGGGGATAACATAGGCCAGACATATGAAACCTGCCATGAATATCACCTAGCAATAAAACAGACAGGACTTGCTTACCATACAAACAGATTTGTAATTCATTCATGGCTATATGAAGCTTTTTATCGCTCTCTTTTTTAGATTTTACGTAAAAATTTGTGAAACTCAAGCCAACAAGCACAACAGTAGGATTACAATGAAAATATGTGAAGGGTTGCACAGGATCGAACCTGGGATCAACTGCTTTCCAAAAAGAAAACCGGTTCACGCTGACTCACTGAGCTACATTCACTTATCAAGATTGAGGCACAGCTTAATCTGATGAAAGTCTCATGAAATCAAAATGTCTACTGTACTGTATTTGGAGTGGAATGCATGTAATTGTGTACTTAGCCACTAGATGTCGCCCCAAACAAAGGTGAAACAGATCACAGAACAAAGTGGCGGTTCTGGCTTGTATGGCAACAGAAGTCAGTATGACACCCAGTAACTTAAATGAGCAAAGAGAGAATGTTTCAGCTGCAAACGCAATGGAAGCCGCATCTGTTGCGAATCAGAGTGTAGCCTTCGTTCATCCACTGTACAGAAGAGATCTTAAAATAATAGGACAAATCGGAGAACCAAATCAAAAGGATAAACTGGCATACACTAGTTTGGAAAGACAAATTCAAAGGGCGTTGAAAAAAGGATATGATGAAGGAGAAGTAGTTGAAGCTGTTATTCAAGCCATAGCTCCAGGAACAAAGCTGAAGAGTTACCTTGAAAGCAGGTTTGATTTAACATTACAAGGCCTCAGACAGATACTACGGACTCATTACATTGAAAAGGATGCTACTGAGTTGTACCACTCCCTCACGCGCGCTGTTCAAGAGCCAAAAGAAACCCCCATACAGTTTGTGGTGCGAGCTATGGACCTGAGACAACAAATTGTCCTCGCTTCAGAAAGAGTTAAATCTGGATTGAAGTACAGTGCAGAACTAATTCAAAATCAGTTCCTCCAAACAGTACTCACTGCTCTCCATGACGACGCCATCCGTGTGAAGCCATACTTGCAAGATCCAGAAGTCAAGGATGAGGTTCTTCTGGAGAAAGTGACAATGGCATACAATCTGGAGACAGAAAGAAAGAATAAGTTGTCATCTACGTCAAAAGCAAGAATGATCAGAGTTGCCGTGATTAGTGAGGAAAATGAAGATGTGGATAAAGAGCTCCAAGCACACAAACCAGACAGTAAGAACAAACGTGACACACTGATGGAAAAGGTTGACCAGGGCAATAAAGCTATATGCGAGGCCATTCAGAATCTCACCATTCAAATAGCAAGCCTTCAGCAAATGCCCCAGCCTCAACCAGTGAGAATGAGTGAACAGCCAGAGAGGAAATACAGACCACAGCCAAAGGCGCTAAACAGTAAACAATGTCAGATGTGTCAGTTGTCTAAGGCTGAGGGAAGGTGTGATCACTGTTATAAGTGTGGTAGCACCGAACAATGGGCTTCGGGTTGTCGGAAGAAAAATGTCTCCGTCAGCACAAACAAAATTGATATCCGACTCCATCATGCAGAAGACATGGAAAAAGCTGATCTGTTCAGCATAAATACTCCACTCACTGGCAAGCAGCGACAGACAGCCAAGCTGGTAGGGAGAAGGTGTCTAGTTAGAGCCTCTTTGGGAGGAACTGACACTACAATACTGTGGGACACGGGTTCGCAGGTATCAATAGTGGGAACGAACTGGAAAAAGGAGTACCTGCCAGACATTGAGGTGCGACCAGTGAAGGAGTTGCTTGAAGAAGGAACGTTGGAACTCTCAGCTGCAAATGGAACAGATATTCCGTATGAAGGGTGGATGGAGATTGAATTCACCTTGTGCAAGGATGCGGTAGCTGGGATGAGTGACAAACCTGTGCTGGTTCCGATCCTGGTTGCCAGCAGTGACATTGATCGGCCTATAATCGGGTTCAATGTGTTTGAAGAATTAGCGCTGACAAATGATCTAGCTGGAGACTGCATGCGCTCAGGTTACATGGTAAAGAGGCTGTGCTCAGCAATGGAGGTAGGACGCAAAACTGCAAGGGCTGTTCTATCTGTTTTAAAGAAACAGAAGCCTGAAGCTCAACCCCACACAGTCAGGGTAAAACAGAGATGCGGATTTCTTGTCACGAAGGTCGAAGCCCATTGACGAGATCATGTGAGAATGCACAGAGGAATGCCAACAGGAGGCTATTGAATGTATTGGGAAAGCTCTGGAGAGAAATCAAACAGGAGAAGTTAATTGGATTTCTGCCATCACCTGTAATGCAGATGCATTGCCAGATGAGTATAACATCTCAGAACCAATTCAGCCTCTTGTATCAGAAGACATCAGATTTGCTCAAAATGCAGATTAGCAGAGTTTTGGCTCTGAAAAGAACACGTGTACTTGAAACATAAAGACAAAGTGACAGAGGATGGAGCTGTAAGACAGCTTCTCAGGGAGTGGCCCCATCTGCAGATTGATGGAGACGGCATCCTCAGAAGAAAGACAGTGACAAGAAACCAGTTGGTCGTTCCTGAATCCTTAAAGCCTCTTGTCTACAGGCACTTACATGAAGAAATGGGACACTTAGGTGCAGAAAGAATGGTGGCTCTTGCTAGGGAGCGCTTCTTCTGGCCTAAGATGAGACAAGAAATGGAACACTATGTTAATCAGGTGCGTCGTTGTATGAAGAGAGAAAAACCTAACAGGATAACCCGGACTCCTATCCAAAGTATTGAGACCTCTGCACCATTTGAGATGGTCTCTATTGACTACTTACACTTGGACAAGTGTACGGGAGGGGAGGAGTACATATTGGTAGTCATGGATCATTTCACAAAATATGTACAGGCATATGCGACAAAAAATAAGTCTGGGAAAACTGTGGCCAGAAAGCTCTTTGATGACTTTATTATGTGCTTTGGTTTCCCATCCAAGATCCACCATGACCAGGGGAAGGAGTTTGAAAATACCCTCTTCCGCAAGCTCCAAGACTACTGTGGTATCCACCATTCACGCACCTCCCCGTACCACCCACAAGCTAATCCTGCAGAGCGCTTCAACAGAACGCTGCTGGGTATGTTGCGCACTCTGGGGGAGTCTCAGAAGTCAAGATGGAAGGAACACTTGAATAAGCTGGTACATACATATAACTCCACTGTGAACGAAGCTACAGGATTTTCTCAGTTTTTCCTTCTCTTTGGTCGTGAGCCAACATTACCTGTGGATCTGATGTTTCCGAAGCAAGGCAATAAACGGAACCAGTCACCCACTGGCTATGCAGAAAAGTGGAGGGATGTCATGCAAGAAGCCTATGCTATTGCGATGCAAAACCTAAAGAAAAGTGCAAGGAGAGGACAGAAAAATTACAATCGGCGGGCATGGAGTTCTGCTACCAATCTGAAAGAGAAAAGCAATGGAAGTAAAGCAGAACAGACAGCAAGAAGAAATAATAAACACAGCTGTGTTACTTACCTGACAGATCCAGACAGTTCCAGTGAAGAAGAATATCACCTGTGGACAACAGTGAAACGTGCCAATCCACCCCTCAATGTCGAAGCAGAGGAGTTCCGCCCAAGAATGGAAACATCTAAACATGTGACTGAGGAGAGGATGATACCAGAGAAACCCCTGGGAGAGGAGAACATTGAGGAGGGACAGAATGTGGAAAGAGAAGTGGAAGCTCCAGCCATTGAATCTGAGGATGAGCAGAGTGAGGCTGAGACATGGAGGGACAGGCCCAAGAGAGTTAGACAGCCCCGGCGTGTCTACACCTATGACCAGTTAGGCAAGCCAACGTTTCAGCAGTTGAAGATCTGCCCTGTCAGAGTGAAGTGGTCTCCAGGAACCAGCCATGACCTCTCTACTGGCTCATCGTTCATGTATCCTTTCTATCATTGCTAGTGGTTGAAAAAAAAACACACACAGAGACACGAATTCTTAAGTAAATTAGTTCATAAGTTGTAGTTCATAATTCATAACTAATTTAGTTTAACATTTAACAAGTTATAGTTCATGACAGAATTTACTAAATAAGTTATATGTGCAATTATTTCAAATAATAAGTACAGAAAAGGGCTACTATTTGAGTATATTGGAATAGAACAGTAGTGTAGTAATGGTTATGTATACACTTACCATATAGAATGATTAAACTCATAGCTGAAAAATATGTAGGCATACAAGAACGGGTGTAAATGGTATTTTCCTTGTCCCTGTGTGAAGATTTGGGGGGCCCACCAACACTTCTATGGATTATGCACCCTTTAACACTAATGGACTATGGATTCTTAGTCTTGTGTTGATGCTATGAGATACTGATGCTAAGGAAAAGAAGTGTGGAGAGATAATATAGCCCAGTTACTCTATAATGTATAGAGTGTGAAAAAAACTTGTTTGTTAACTCACTTTTCATCAAGAGTTAGATTGCTGCCGTTGTTAAATATGATTAAGGAGGAAATGTTTGACAAAAATTTTTTTTTAGTGGGGGAGGGTGTTGCACGCTAGGAGTATATTGCAATTTACATTTTTGAACCAGATGTGGATTTTAGTTGTATAAGGGGAATATATCAAAATTACATCTTAGTTTTATTTTGTTATATTATGTTGACTGACTTTGTTGCCGAGAGCTCAGAAGTGAGCGGAAGAGTGATGTCATCAGCGAATGCCCTAGAGCAGAAGAGAAGAGGAGAGTGAACGCGAACTGTTGATTGTGTGTGTGTAGTGAAATCCTTGCATGTAAATAGTAACTCCAACTTCGAACTGGGAAGAATAAAGTTGTGAAAAAAAGGAAGACGGAGTCTTGTCTGTCCAGGAGTGCAACACTTGCATACAAAAAACAAAAACAAAGTGTTAAGATGCTGATGAACCAACAAAAGTGAATCTGGCACATAAAAGACACCAAAATTGAACAGAACAGTACAACAAATTAAACACTGAACGACCCCGAAAAAAGTTATCTGTCCAGAGAGTCCAGAAATGCTTTAGCCGAGTTCGGATCATCAAACAAGAGAATCTTTCCCAGGTGTAAGCACCCGAGCCGTGCGAGGTAAGCGAATCTGCGATATAAGCCACGAGAAGTCACAACCTTGACCTCTGATCTGAACTCGCGGCGTTTCTGCAGAACACTGGTAGATAAGTCTGAGTAAAACCGAAGCGCCGCGCCCTCGTGGGTAATTTCTTCAACGCTGCCCTCAAAACAGATTCCTTTTCGGTAAACCGCAAGAAACAAACGAGAACACTCCTCGGGGGTGAGTTCGGATTACTAGGAGCAAACGAAGGAGACCTGTGAGCCCTTTTGATATCCAAGGTGAGAGAGTCTTCAGGCAAATCTAGCCATTTGGGGATAGAGGAACAAAGAAATGACGCAAGTGAACCGGTACCTTTCTCTCCTTCTGGTAGGCCAACTATCCTTAAATTAATTTGTCGACCTCTGTTCTCTAAATCATCCACTTTCGACTGAAGTTGTTCCACTTTGGTCAGCAAATTAGCAAGCTGGCCCCCAGACACTGCCGCCGAGTCTTCCCTTCAGCCTCTGTTAAACGGGTCTCAATGCCCTTGATCCTCTCAGTGAGGGCCGCAAATGAATTTTGTAGAGAGGAGATGGATCCAGCTATTCCCTCCAGCCGATTACTTATCCCATCGAGACGAGAACCATTAGCTTTTCTTTCAGAAAGTACCAACGCCATGTCCGATTGGGCCTCTGTTGCATTAAAGGGATAGTTCACCCAAAAATGAATATTTGATGTTTATCTGCTTACCCCCAGGGCATCCAAGATGTAGGTGACTTTGTTTCTTCAGTAGAACACAAACAAAGATTTTTAACTCAAACCATTGCAGTCTGTCAGTCATATAATGGCAGTCTATGGGCTCCACAGCTTTGAGAGTCAAAAAAACATACACAGACAAAACCAAATTAAACCCTGCGGCTCGTGACGATACATTGAGGTCTTAAGACACGAAACGATCGGTCTGTGCAAGAAACTGAAAAGTATTTATATCATTTTTTACCTCTGATTCACCGCAATGTCCAACTGTCCTGAGCTCGGTCACAACATCTGGTGTGTGACGCGTCAACGTGCTCTGGCATAGTAGACATAGACATATATAAGTAAATTCCTCATTAGTGACTGTTTCTATGGACCATGGGAATCTACTTATATATATCTATGTCTACTATGCCAAGTTTATATATTATGTTCAAGTCAGAGCTCATAGAAGATTCAGAGTTATAATTACAAGTTCTCTGAGGGCATGGACATTTTTTGCAAGTCAAAATCTCATAATTGCAGTAATTCCGACATGATGTCATGATTATGTATCTGTTCCTTGTGCTCTTGTTTTGTTTGTGGACTTCCTGTTCCTATTTCCCTCTTCTTCCTTCTTCCAAATTGAGCATTTCCCAAACATCATCCGTCATTAAAGAGTACACTGAGAGGATCTGTGTTCTTGACTATTGTTTGAAGTGCACAATATTGTGTTTAAAGACCTGTACCAATTTTGACTAAATGAGCCCATTAGATAGTGCCTACCCAGAGATAAATGCAATCTCTCTCTGGAATATTTCATAGACCATGCTCTCTCTTAGTTTCTTCTCACATACCAGGGGTGTCCAAATGTTTTTAAAGGGGGCCATTTTCGACGATGTGGACCAACCGGGGGGCTGGATGCATCTTCCTATATAGATATATATATATATTAGGGGTGTAACGATACATGTATTCGTATTGAACCGTCACGGTACGGACATCTCGGTTCGGTGCATAAGGCCTTACAACGAATACAGGCAATTCACCCCCAATCCAGAAGGGGGCGCCCGCAGCAATGCTACGCTGTTTGATAACCGGCCATCAGCAGAAGAACAGCGAATGCCGTGAGTTGCGCACTTGAAAACAAAGCCCACTAGACAGTGACCATGTGCTGATTCTGAATGCGTCTCTCACAGACTGACAAAGGAGTATACTTTAAAGGCTTGTGCACTCAACTGTTTGCGAAATGGAGCTTTGTGCTCGTGTATCCTACCTCTCTCATTCGGCACAAATCCAAATATTTCATAATATTTCCATATTTGCGATGTATCTGAATCCTAAACTATTATTTATTATGTAAATTATAGGCTTAGTTATTCAGTCGCATTCCAACAGTGACACAGAGGCAGGTGCGCTGAAGTTTGGTTCACTGTATTTTATTTTGATAAAGTACCAACTACGCTGGCAAGTTAGCAATGCTGGAACTATGTTTTGTGTGTGTGTTTGTGCGCCGGCGCGATCACTTCAACTGTTTCCTTATACCAGCAGAATCAACTTAAAACACTCATTTATTGTCTTATTAATAATGCATCACTGTAAAAGGTCTACTTTTATTTGTGTACACTCACAATGAAAACAAAACATTGTGCTTTTGTAAAATAAAGAAACAAATAGGATGTCGCTTTCTGCCATTTGAGTTTCTGTGAGACTCTGGGCCAGGTTTTGTGTGTCTTTGCTCCCTATGTGCTCCGTCATCTGGTTTCTCTGTCTTGTGTTTTGAATTCATTGTTCCCAGGTGTTTCCAATGTTAATTGTCTTTAGTTCCAGGTGTCCCTTGTCTTCCCCTCATCAGTTCCTGTGTATTTAAAGTGTGTTCTAGTTCTTGTCCTTTGTCAGTCGTTAAACGTCATCCTGTCCTCCTGATGTGTCGAGTCCTGTGATCCCCAGCCTTTGTTTAATAAACCCTTTTGAGTTACTTTACTCCGTGTCTCCTCGCTCCTTCGTTCCCGTGTTCCTCGTGTGTGTGAACCGTGACAGAACGACTGACCAAAACAGTAAGCGGCGCTCCTTCACCCGTGTTTTGTTTTCGTTTTTTGAACAGTCTTTTGGTTTTCCTTTTCTCCCCTGTTTGTCTCTGCGGTACGAAGACCGCCGTTCTGTGAAGCGTGCCGGCCGCGCCGTTGTCAAGCGCCAGCCGGGGCTCTTTCTCCAGCCCGCTGACCGGGCCGATGTCAAGCCCGTCAGCCGGGGCTATCTCCAGCCCGCTGGCCTCGCCGAAGACAAGCCCGCCGGACGCTCAGAACCAAGCCACCCATATGCCAAGCCCACCAGCCGGGGCTATCTCCAGCCCGCTGGCCACGGATATGGCAAGCCCACCGGACATTCATGTGGCAAGCCCGCCAAACGTTCAACACTCCAGTTCGCCGACCACGCCTTTTCCCCCCGATCCAGAAGAGGATGCTAGGGGCGAGGAGAAGGGTGTCGGCTT